>NC_048585.1:53653419-53788419 GCF_013265735.2 Oncorhynchus mykiss | reverse complement strand
ACCTTTCTTACTTAACCTTTAACCTTTCTTACTTAACCTTTAACCTTTCTTACTTAACCTTCAACCTTTCTTACTTAACCTTCAACCTTTCTTACTTAACCTTCAACCTTTCTTACTTAACCTTCAACCTTTCTTACTTAACCTTCAACCTTTCTTACTTAACCTTCAACCTTTCTTATTTAACCTTCAACCTTTCTTATTTAACCTTCAACCTTTCTTATTTAACCTTCAACCTTTCTTATTTAACCTTCAACCTTTCTTATTTAACCTTCAACCTTTCTTATTTAACCTTCAACCTTTCTTATTTAACCTTCAACCTTTCTTATTTAACCTTCAACCTTTCTTATTTAACCTTCAACCTTTCTTATTTAACCTTCAACCTTTCTTATTTAACCTTCAACCTTTCTTATTTAACCTTCAACCTTTCTTATTTAACCTTCAACCTTTCTTATTTAACCTTCAACCTTTCTTATTTAACCTTCAACCTTTCTTATTTAACCTTTAACCTTTCTTATTTAACCTTTAACCTTTCTTATTTAACCTTTAACCTTTCTTATTTAACCTTTAACCTTTCTTATTTAACCTTTAACCTTTCTTATTTAACCTTTAACCTTTCTTATTTAACCTTTAACCTTTCTTATTTAACCTTTAACCTTTCTTATTTAACCTTTAACCTTTCTTATTTAACCTTTAACCTTTCTTATTTAACCTTTAACCTTTCTTATTTAACCTTTAACCTTTCTTATTTAACCTTCAACCTTTCTTATTTAACCTTCAACCTTTCTTATTTAACCTTCAACCTTTCTTATTTAACCTTCAACCTTTCTTATTTAACCTTCAACCTTTCTTATTTAACCTTCAACCTTTCTTATTTAACCTTTAACCTTTCTTATTTAACCTTTAACCTTTCTTATTTAACCTTTAACCTTTCTTATTTAACCTTTAACCTTTCTTATTTAACCTTTAACCTTTCTTATTTAACCTTTAACCTTTCTTATTTAACCTTTAACCTTTCTTATTTAACCTTCAACCTTTCTTATTTAACCTTCAACCTTTCTTATTTAACCTTCAACCTTTCTTATTTAACCTTCAACCTTTCTTATTTAACCTTTAACTAGGCAAGTCAGTTAATTAAGAACAAATTCTTATTTACAGTGACGCCCTACCCCCCCGACCAAACCTGTACTACGCTGGGCCAATTGTGCGACGCCCTATGGGACTTCCAATCACGGCCGGGTGTGATACAGCCTGGATTCGAACCAGGGACTGTAGTGACGCCTCTTGCACTGAGATGCAGTGCCTTTTGCATTGCCCATGTTTGAATTTCAAGCATACCACACCCAGAGTGCAAATTACAGGGGGCCCAGGGGGGGTCTCAGAACCCCTGAATGAGACATGAGTCCCCCGAAATGCAACAAAGTCTAACTTTGGTGTGGTCTCTAAATAATCCTAATTTAGCTATTCTTCTATTTGTTTAAAATGCTATTTGTACTGCTACAGTGGTACATATTAAAATAAAAATGTATTCCAGATTAAACAAACACCCCCACCTCTGAGTCATGGTTTAAAATATTTTTGTTCCATGTGGCCTAACATCCAGGGACAGTCACATATCTCAGCCATTTTCAGGTGTCCCAACTTTTCTTTCTTCAAAAAAGGTCCTTTTGTCAACAAGATGCATTCATTAATTCCGACCCCAAGAGTGTAGACCCAGTAAGTATGTTGACATGCACACTAGTAATTCGATATTAAACTGATTATGGCAGTAGACATATTACGCAACAATCATGTAAACACCTCACTCTGCTAATCTTAAATCGGTGTAATGTCAAAATAGAAGTAAGCATACGCTGATTAAAACACCTGGTTTTCTGAGCAAATCTTTCAAAATATAGGAACACGCAAACATCGCAGACAAAAGTGCCCTCTTTGGCCTCATGGGGTGGAATGTTATTCAAACGTTTCTTAATGTCCCCATTAATATTTTTTTTATTTTTTTTTTATGACGAAAATCCGGTGTTTCTATGTCAAACAGTTTTTGTTATATTTCAGTCTTCTGTGGTGTTTATAAAGTGTAATATTGGGATGCAAACTCAACATGTAATAGATTTCAACTCTTGTGTCTAACATGGTACAGGTGTCTTATTTTTGTTGAGCCCATAACCATGTGTGAGGTTTATACTTTGTTTAAGACTAACAAGAATCACTCTGTGTGACCCTGATTTAGCCCACTGCAATAAATGGTTCATCGGCATTACTATATATGAAACGCCGCTGTACGGAAAATCGGTCTTAACATAGAATGTTTAATAATTGAATATATTGAGTGATATTAGTGCAGACAGCAGGTCAATAAATAAAGTGTATGTTTACGAGCTGCAGAGAGATGCCAGTATGTCGCTAGCTCAGACGGCTAGGTTGGCAATGACAGCTCTGGTGAACTCGTCGCTTGTAGCATAGCCTCCCAGGTCTCCTGTGCCCACCCAGATCTGCGCATGTGTTTCCCAAAAATAACTTGTTCGCTGTGATAGAATGTTTATTTTGATTGGTGATTTTCTGCAGAGTGCCATCAGGTAGCCTGATTTCAGATGTCTCCATGGAAACAGGATTATTAGGGAAATCGTTCTTCTTGCAAAGCATGTAAATACTTATATCAAACTATTATATTATTGTGACTATCCACAAATAAGACCACATTTTTGTGTGTATATTTTTGTGTGTATATAACCACATTCGGAGATAATCACCAGATGTCATTACACTCAGAGATAATCACCAGATGTCATCACACTCAGAGATAATCACCAGATGTCATTACACTCAGAGATAATCACCAGATGTCATTACACTCAGAGATAATCACCAGATGTCATCACACTCAGAGATAATCACCAGATGTCATCACACTCAGATATAATCACCAGATGTCATCACACTCAGATATTATCACCAGATGTCATCACACTCAGATATAATCACCAGATGTCATCACACTCAGCTATTATCACCAGATGTCATCACACTCAGAGATAATCACCAATGTCATCACACTCAGATATTATCACCAGATGTCATCACACTCAGATATAATCACCAGATGTCATCACACTCAGAGATATTCACCAGATGTCATCACACTCAGAGATAATCACCAGATGTCATCACACTCAGAGATATTTTGGAGTGGACGAACATTCACAGGTAGCCTACTTATAATTTGTTGACAATAAGATGAAAACATCATGACTCGTTGTGTTCAAGGCAAATTAATACATTTTGCTTACTATATATTAGGCCCATAAAAAGAATCATGCACAAGGAGGTCCCCCCCAAAAAATAGAGACAGCATATATCACAGTATAATTGGCACTCTGATCAAACCTCATGTAACTAACTATACCCTACTCCCTCCCTCATTAGTGTTATGGCATTTTCATTACGACACCAATGACTGTCATACCGCCATCGCATTACTCTACAGCAACTCCCATTCATCATTTTATCACCCATCCTCATTCATTCAATCCATCACTGACAACCCAGACAGACAGGCATATCCACAGACACCCATGGCTCAGTGATGGAGTTGAGGGGGCCTCCCTAATGATGCTGTGACATAGCCAGCCAGGGATAATGCCTTCCTAATGATGCTGTGACACAGACAGCCAGGGATAATGCCTTCCTAATGATGCTGTGACACAGACAGTCAGAGAAAATGCCTTCCTAATGATGCTGTGACACAGACAGCTAGCGATAATGCCTTTCAAATGATGCCGTGACACAGACAGCTAGCGATAATGCCTTCCTAATGATGCTGTGACACAGACAGCCAGAGAAAATACCTTCCTAATGATGCGGTGACACAGACAGCTAGCGATAATGCCTTCCTAATGATGATGTGACACATACAGCCAGGGATAATGCCTTCATAATGATGCTGTGACACAGACACAGAGAGTTATCACTCGTACCAGCAACAGCCTGGGATTAATCCCTAAATGCTTTTAACTAGGACACATTAACAAGTCACATCAAGAAACTTGTTTCAGTGACAATCTACCTCAAGTTTGGGGTAGGCCTATTGGGATGTCAAAATACACACTTAAAATTAGTCATGTACAGTATAAACAATTAAACACGACCCAGTGAATGATGTTCAACACAAGACGAGTCAGTCCTGGATTTTGAGTAATTATTTGGAGAGGCACCTCAAATGGTACCATGCCAGCCATTCAAACACTAACCACGAGGCAAAAACACCAACTCTACAGTATATTCAACCCCAAAGCCAATTCTTGTTTTGGACGCCTTTCCTTCCAGTTCTCTGCTGCCAATGACTGGAACGAACTGCAAAAATCACTGAAGCTGGAGACTCATATCTCCCTCACTAGCTTTAAGCACCAGCTGTCAGAGCAGCTCACAGATCACAGCACCTGTACATAGCCCATCTGTAAACAGCCCATCCAACTACCTCATCCCCATGCTATATTTATTTATTTATCTGGCTCCTTTGCACCCCAGTAATATCTCCTTGCACTTTAATCTTCTGCACATCTACCATTCCAGTGTTTAATTTCTTTATTGTAATTACTTCACACCATGGCCTATTTATTGCCTTACCTCCCTTGTCCTACCTCATTTGCACACACTGTATATAGACTTTTTCTACTGTATTATAGACTGTATGTTTGTTTATTCCATGTGTAACCCTGTGTTGTTGTACGTGTCGAACTGCTTTGCTTTATGTTGGCCAGGTCGCAGTTGCCTACCTGGTTAAATAAAGTTGAATAAAAAAATATATATTTATTAAAGTGTTGAATCTACATTTCAACATCTAACAAGTCACACATGTAGCTTAGAAGGAATATGGCTTCTCCATTTCCACAGCTTGGCATTACTACCTCCATTTACATTGAAACTAGCTGTATCCCCTTCCTGCCTGCTACACCCCAGTACTCTGAAGTACTCTCTAGAGTGCACAGTCATGTGACAGCATTAGGTTACAGTTAGGTTCTAGTGCATTGAGTGTTGGGGGCAGTGGGATATGGCTGACTGCCCTGGGTATGGTAGTATAGTCTCACTGTGAAAAGGTTATGAGTCAGATTAATGAAGGACTACAGCCGATCCAGGATTTTGACCTGGTTAACCCTGTGTGTGACACTTTATCCACGTTTCGGGTCCCTAATTTGCAGACCGATACCTTGAAAGAGCAGACTTTTCTGAGAAATGCATCCCATTTTTTTGGGGTTGTTTGAAAGATTCGATCCCAGTTGGAAAGTACAACATCAAAACAAAACAATGCACAGTTATCCAATTTCGCCGCTGAAGAAAAACAAAACTTGATGTCATCTTTGGAGTGATTTCACTTTATTATGATCTTAAGTCCAAAGCAGCTGAGAGAAATATAATTTTAAAACCTGGCCAGAATTCAAGCTCCTAACAAGTATTTCACAAATCTGCCTCTACTCAGCTGTGGATGAATCAATAGACTACCTACCTGTGCTACCCTCATACTGTGCTAGCCTCACATACTGTACGGTAGAACGGTAAGGGAACCCACCTTGGTGGACGAGTCCACAGCAGAGCCTCTCTCCAGCAGCTCCTGGACCAGCTCCACATGGCCCTCCTTAGCTGCCAGGTGCAACGCGTTGAGCCCATTCTGAGGAAGAAGAGAAGAAGGGACACACACACAGAAGGTCAACTTCAAAACAAAATGGAGGATTGACACAAAAATTTAAAAAAGGCAACGAGAGAAGTGACTGGGTGTACCTCAAGGTCCATAACCTAACAGTGCCCCTCTCCCTCTCTCGCTCTCCCTCCCGCTCCCTCCCTCTCCCTCTCTCTCTCTCCCTCCTTCTCTTGGCTGTGAAACCGTGTTGTCTACTTTCTCGCTTGACGGGGTGACATAGAAATATTAAAGCCACTACTGGAGGTTAGAATTTGCACCGTGTCACGATGGTGGTGGACTAGGGCCAGACCAGGATTTACTATGTAGGCCTGGTGGTATTAATAAAGCCTATCAGTGTGTGTGTGTGTGCGTGTGCGTGTGTGTTTGTGTGTATGTGTGTATGTATGTGTGCGTGTGCGTGCGTGCGTGTGTGTGTGCGTGCGTGTGCGTGTGTACATGCGTGTGGCAGTCTGGTGTTTGCTTGGTGTGTGATTTTGTTCATTGAATGCAAAAGTCCCCAGAACAGCAGAGTCAGGCATTGCTGGGACTTATGCATGGCTAGTCTACCTATTAAGCATGGACGGTAGCTGTATATACCGTATACCAGGATATTTGTACATTTTTCAATACCGTCAATACCGTTGAAACTATTTATTTTATGTTTGTTTTTTTATACATTTGAATATTTGTAGCCACTTAAGTAAATAACTGTAGTCAACTTGTGTAATGCGTTAGGAGATAAAAATAAATATTGTTTTCTTCATTTCAACTGTCACATCATTTTTCACTATGAAGCTTGCCAATAGTCCCCAGTCACGTGCTGTTTGTTTACGAGCACACAATGACGAGAGACCGGAGCCTTGTGAGTCACTCACTGTTGTGCAGCATGGGTGATGTACTTACAGTATAGAATTCACAACTAAATGTTTGCCAGCTAAATATCTTCTAACTATTAAGTTAACTGTCTAAAATATGCTAAATGCTCTGCAGTTAAGTACTTCATTTGCTAATTAAGTAGCTGGTTAGCTATCTAGCTAAGTGATTAGCTTCTTCCTAAATCAAGCGTCGCTTGGTAACAGCAGAGAATTCCTTCCTGGATCAAGAGTCTTGCTGTCTAATATTTGTTTTGTGCAGCAAACAGGGAGTATATTTTTTTTGTTCCTTGTATAACTCTATGAGCTGGGATGTCTGTCCTGCACATACTTTAGGTCAGAGAATGTATAAAATGTTTGCAATACGCGTTTAGTTAGCATTCTCTATGAGATTTTACATATACATGTTAGCATTGCTAAGGCTCAGTGGTGTTTGAAAATAGCACCCATTGTGTTCAGTGCCGGAATTACAGAATATCCCAGTATGGCACAAGGTCGATTTGAAGGTATGACAATCTGGATACCACCCAAGAATTTCCTTTCCAGGCACCCATAAGACCTGACCCTAGATCAAAACATCCGTCCAAGACTAACTCAGATATATCAAGACTCAGATATACCAACTGGTCCCAGTTCAATTGGCTAAAGACTAGGTGATTTCCCTCTGTATAATTGTGGTCCTGAACCTATTAAAAGATTGTTGTTGGGGCTATAAATAGATCCTAAATGCCTGTGAAGGAAAAAAATTAAGATTAAATGTCAATATCACTCTAGGCAGATTACCCTGCGGATTAAGGAACCCAAGCGTTAATTCCCAAAACACCACAACATGAGGGGATGATTGACAGAATATGCATGACGGACGGAGCCAATGAGAGAGGAGAGAAATTAAGGGGCGGGAGGTAAAGAGAGTTTGACCAATGAGAAGGAGGGAGGATTGAGATGATGAAAGGAAAGCATGACTACTATTGTTTCCCTAATGAATGGCCCTCTTTCAGTCTAATGAAATGTTTTTGCGGATGTAGCGAAATGCTTGAGTTCCTAGCTCCAACAGTGCAGCAACATCTAACAATACACAACAATACACACACATTTAAAATAAAAATAATTGAATTACGAAATATAGAAATATTAGGAAGGGGAATGTCGTAGTCTGGAGTGTAAATATCTCTCTAATAGCAGAAGGAGAAGAGTTATAGGGTTATAGTACTCTGTCTTGTGGGCCGGGGGGTGAGTACCAGTGACCCAGCACTGATTCAACTACTCTTTCACCAGGGAGAATATGTCTAGTGTTTCAAAAGGGCCGCTCAGTCAATATGTAATCTCCTCTGTAGCCTGGTCAGCCCAAACAGACTATGTCACGCGGACCCTGCTTATAATGAACTGAACCGCTGCTGAGGGTCCCTGTACTTATTAAAGCAAGGCCCCCTATCGACGGGGGAAACTATGTTTAGGACTGGTAGTGAGAATAAATGGGTATACTCTACACTTGTCTACAAAAGAAGTGTGTCATATATTCTACAAGAAAAGTGTGGGATGTTTTGTGCACTGCCCTGAAGGAGCCTGTTGTATAACATAGAGGGAGGCGGAAAGACACGCTGCATTTGACGTAAAAGGATGCACCACCTGCTCACTTAGCCTGTCACTTAGCAGCGAAAACCAGCTCTATTTCCAGCTCTATTTCAGTATTGTGTAATTGTAGGGCCTTGCCCCAACACTGTACTGACGGCAAAATGTAGAGGGTAGACAAACACCTTAGAAACTCCCGGTAGAGGTCACAGTTGTAAATGAGAATTTGTTCTCAAATAGCCTACCTGGTTAAATAAAGGTAAAAAAAATCTCCTCAGAGATGCAATTGGGGATAACTGAGGTCCACACTCCAGTCTAGTTGGTGGTGGTAATGCACCTTAAAGTTGGTTGCCCACCGCCATATAAAGTCCAAAGAAGAAGAAGAAGCCGGAAGGAGGAGAGACACCCAGAAACAAACTTTTACCCTTTTATCTGTGGATTAATTGTTGGAGTAGAGGACCTTGTGCATTTCAGGTAAAATAACAACCAAATGTTTATATTCCAGGACAAATTAGCTAGCAACAGCAAGCTAGCTAGCTAGCTAAATTTCCATAAATGTTTAATGCTTTTTGACCTGTCCCCAAATTAATAAAGTTGGTTCAGAGTTAATTTTGATATTCAACCTGCTTGTCCTGATTAAGTCTGATGGGGGTGGACAAAATCAACATACGTGCGCAGTGTGGTTAGCATGTCAGGCTGCACACGCTGTTCTCTCATCAAGTGATCATATTTTCACCCATTAGACTATCCTCAATTGAATCTTGTCTTTACTAATATATAACATTAGTTTGGATTTAGAATGACCCATTATCAAATGGACAGGAACAGGAACAGGGGCAAGACAAAAATACATGTCATCCATATGCACTGGAATAGCGAATGGAGGCCACTTTCCTGCCTGTACGTTTTTCACTCATGTGGATAGGCTGCTCCGGTTATTTCGCTGTGTGACAGGTGATATTCTCCAATTTGGGAAACCAAGGGAAATCTGTTCGGGAACATTGATAGTAACATGTTTTCAAAACAAAACATATTTCATTAAACTGTTGACAGTCCCTTTCTCTGCTGGAGATTGGAACAGGGAGAGGTGAGATGGAAACGCATGGTGGTAAGATATCCTGTAGCTAAAGGTAATGTTTCAGCCTATTAATTATGAAAATATATTTAAAAAATCCCTATTACTAGGATATTCAAAACCAAATACAAATTCATTATAGATATAGGCTTGACCAATTATGTACCAAAGATAAAATAAAGACCGATTTAAGTTATGTTTTTCTGCCATGTCTAATATGCGGTAGGCTATATATTGTATAATGGCAGAATCCTTATTTTAATAGGTTTTTTCAGGCTTGAGCACTGTAGGCCTATACATATGTAGAAGCTCCAATTTGCATCAGAGTATTTTGAATGAATCATCACTTTAGAAAGCGCTGTCCATTTCGTTGTGTTATGCTTTGAAACAGCATCCACAACAACCATGTTTTCCATTCAGTTTCAACCTGTTGTTGAACTTCTTTCTTCAAATTGATTAATCACAGTGAGGTGAGTTTTAAAGCATGATACTGTTTTGATGATAAGTGTTTGATGTGATTTTTGATAGCATTTGCATTGATGTCAGAGTGGTTAGAGGGACAATAGAGCCCTGAGCACCAGACCATTAGGTCCCGATGGTTGTTAGTGAGTTGAGTACTACTAACGCATGTCCAGAGGGCATAAGAGGAGATTACAGTGACTCAACGACCACGTAGAATAATACTGAGGTCACCAAAACAGCCCTAGAAAAGAGTACTCCCAGGAGTACTCACAACTAGCATAAATACCAACTAATCAACATGCAGATAGATTTAGGATAAAAATAGTTATCATCATGGACTATAGTTCCATAATAAATGGATGACTTACTCATCGCAAGGCAGTTAAAAGGTTACAGTAGGCAGGGGTAACTGGGTAACAGTAGGACCAGGGTAACAGGGGTAACTGGGTAAAAGGAGGACCAGGGTAACAGGGGTAACTGGGTAAAAGGAGGACCAGGGTAACAGGGGTAACTGGGTAAAAGGAGGACCAGGGTAACAGGGGTAACTGGGTAAAAGGAGGACCAGGGTAACAGGGGTAACTGGGTAAAAGGAGGACCAGGGTAACAGGGGTAACTGGGTAACAGTAGGACCAGGGTAACAGGGGTAACTGGGTAACAGTAGGACCAGGGTAACAGGGGTAACTGGGTAACAGTAGGACCAGGGTAACAGGGGTGACTGGGTAACAGTAGGACCAGGGTAACAGGGTAACAGGGGTAACTGGGTAACAGTAGGACCAGGGTAACAGGGGTAACTGGGTAACAGTAGGACCAGGGTAACAGGGGTGACTGGGTAACAGTAGGACCAGGGTAACAGGGTAACAGGGGTAACTGGGTAACAGTAGGACCAGGGTAACAGGGGTAACTGGGTAACAGTAGGACCAGGGTAACAGGGGTAACTGGGTAACAGTAGGACCAGGGTAACAGGGGTAACTGGGTAACAGTAGGACCAGGGTAACAGGGGTAACTGGGTAACAGTAGGACCAGGGTAACAGGGGTGACTGGGTAACAGTAGGACCAGGGTAACAGGGTAACAGGGGTAACTGGGTAACAGTAGGACCAGGGTAACAGGGGTAACTGGGTAACAGTAGGACCAGGGTAACGGGGTAACAGGGGTAACTGGGTAACAGGAGGACAAGGGTTACAGGGGTAACGGGGTTACAAGGGTAACATGAGTAACAGTTTTTTTTTCACCTTTATTTAACCAGGTAGGACAGTTGATAACAAGTTCTCATTTACAACTGCGACCTGGCCAAGATAAAGCAAAGCAGTGCGACACAAACAACAACACAGAGTTACACGTGGAATAAACAAACATCCAGTCAATAACACAATAGAAAAAAATCTAAATACATTGTATGCATTTGAGGTAAGATTAGGGAGGTAAGGCAATAAATAGGCTGTAGTGGCGAAGTAATTACAATTTAGCAATTAAACACTGGAGTGGTAGATGTGTAGAAGATGAATGTGCAAGTAGATATACTGGGGTGCAAAGGAGCAAAAAAATAAATAACAATATGAGGATGAGGTAGTTGGATGGGCTATTTACAGATGGGCTATGTACAGGTGCAATGATCTGTAAGCTGCTCTGACAGCTGATGTTTAAAGTTAGTAAGGGAGATATTAGTCTCCAGCTTCAGTGATTTTTGCAATTCATTCCAGTCATTGGCAGCAGCAAACTGGAAGGAACGGCGGCCAAAGGAGGAATTGGTTTTGGGGTGACCAGTGAGATATACCTGCTGGAGCGCATGCTACGGGTGGGTGCTGCTATGGTGACCAGTGAGCTGAGATTAGGCGGGGTTTTACCTAGAAAAGACTTATAGATGACCTGGAGCCAGTGGGTTTGGCGACGAATATGAAGCGAGGTTCAGCCAATGAGAGCATACAGGTCGCAGTAGTGGGTAGTATATGGGGCTTTGGAGACAAAACGTGATAGACAGTGCCATTCAATTTGCTGAGTAGAGTTTGAGGCTATTTTATAAATGACATCGCCGAAGTCCAGGATAGGTAGGTAGTATAGTCAGTTTTACGAGGGTATGTTTGGCAGCACGAGTGAAGGATGCTTTGTTGCGAAATAGGAAGCTGATTCCAGATTTAATTTTGGATTGGAGATGTGTAATGTGAGTCTGGAAGGAGAGTTTACAGTCTAATCAGACACCTAGGTATTTGCAATTGTCCACATATTCTAAGTCTGAACCATCCAGTGATGCGGGTGGGCAGGTGCGGGCAGCAATCGGTTGAAGAGCATGCATTTAGTTTTACTTGCATTTAAGAGCATGGCTAACGGGGGTAACGGGGGAACAAGGCTAACAAGGGTAATGGGGTAACATGGGTAAGAGGGGTAACAAGGGGAACAGGGGGAACAGGTGTGTAGGGTAGTGTACTGTAGTAGTAGTCTGGTTGCATGAGGAGGCCTTGGACACTGATGAAGGTCAAGGGGATGGATGATCAGATGGCTTCAGCCCCACATGCAAACAGTAACAACCACTATCTATCTGTCAGCTGTCAAATACACTCCCTGACATACAGTACATGGCTGTTATCATTACCGTATAGCAATGCCATTTGTATGCGGGTGGTGGAATGCTCGTTGGTTGCTAGGGATGACTGACATACTGTAGATACTTGTGCTTGCAGGTTGCTAGGATGACTGACACAGATTGTTTTTCACTGTGATCCACTTTGCAAAATTGCATTGCCGATACATGTAGATGAGGGTTTAACAATACAGAACACCTTGAGATTGTTCCAGCTTGCTAACTGATACCCACTAGACCATCAGATTCCACATTCACAGCTGTCAATCCATTGATTCTACCTGTCAAATGATATATGAACCCACAGGGGATGTTAGTGAATCGGATCCTGTCTCTTCTCCATCTCTGTTTCTGCCTTACACTCATGCAGTTCCTATCTCTCCCATTCGTTGAGGTCCTTGTCACTGTGTGAAGGTCACTGTTCTACGGTAACAGATTCCAGGGAGGGGCGACTGGACTATGGATAGAGAGGGAGGGGGTGGGGGTGTCCGGGCATTGGATGAGGGGAGGGAGGGGAGAGACCAGAGAGGATACAGGTAGAGGAGAGCTAGGGTAAGATAATAGATCAATATAGAAGTAAGATAATAGATCAATATAGAGGTAAGATAATAGGTCAGTATAGAGGTAAACTAATAGAGATAGTTTAAAAAATTAACAATAAACATTACATTGTTTAATTCACTTTTGTTTATTATCTATTTCACTTGCTTTGGCAATGTAAACATGTTTCCCATGCCAATAAAGCCCCTTAAATTGAAATTGAATTGAGAGGGAGAGAAAGAGAGGGAGAGAGAGAGAGTGCATGTGACAGAGAGAGAGAGAGAGAGAGAGAGAGAGGGATACAGAGCGAGAGAGAGAGATTGAGGGGGATACAGAGAGAAGGGGATACAGAGAGAGAGAAGGGGTACAGAGAGATACAGAGAGAGACTCACTCCTCCCCTACCCTCGTGTCTTCTTTTAACCCTCCCTCCATCTATACATTTACTGTTCTGTTTATTTTACCTGAGGGAGATGCATGGTGAATTCATGAGAGGCCAGAGTGATGGACTCAGAGTAATGGATTTCGACGTTATTGATTCATTGACTTGTCAATGTCAATATTAGCGGCAGCAAAATCTTAATGACAGAATCATCATACAAGAAACCTGCCTGGAATACAAATGATTTTTTACAAAAGCACATTGCATTTCCCGTGCTAAATTTGATTGGTCAAAGCTATTGTCAGACATAGCAGTGTTACTTTAAAGTAGAACCTTGTTTAATAATGAACCCTGAATGACAGAGGCTCTTTACTCCTAATGTAATCACGCTGACAGTCCCCTTCAAGATGACAATGATTACATTTTAGAGTGAACCGCAAAAACTCAGCGCTCAGGCAGACTGGGCCAATCCCTCTCTTAATCTGAGAACAATGTTAATTGTAGAGTGCTAGAGTGTAGTGATTTGTATTACAGCCAAATAGTCAAATGTTTTGTAATTAATCACTAACAGCTCAATCCACGCTGAGCACATTACACACATTATGTGGTTGCCATAGCTCCCAAAGAGCAAAATATTTTTGCTATATAGTTCCTCCCTATGGACAGAGACAGAACAGCAACACCAAGGTCACCCTGTCACTGTAGATGGATTGGAGTTAAGACTTATGATCAAACACACGATTGCAAGAGCTATGTGTTGTTGAAGAGAAGGTAGGAGATGAGAGAGGCTGATTGCCTGGGTGACTGGGAAGAGGACTGGCAGACATTGTGGCTCCACAGAGACCCACAGCCGCAGAGACCAAAGAAGAGCACTATCAAAACAAACAAATTACTTGTCCTGTAACCACTCAGGTATTGATGAATGGGGACATGTGAACAGGCAGGCTTCACCTGTGTTTCCTTGTGTGTGTGTTTGTTTGTTTGTTTGTCCACTAGTCTCTTACCTGATTGCAGGTGCTGATGTTCACTCCACCCTTCAGGTACTCCAGAACCTTGTCGATGTTCCCCGCCCTCGCCGCTCGCAGGAAGCTGGTGTTGCTGTCCGACTGGAGAAGAACACAGAGAAATAAATAGTTTAGAACAACATTGGAATAACATTAGAACAACATGATGGCAATGTCAGGACAACGTCAGACCACAGCCCAATGCCTCGTAGCTTTGAAATAAGTAACTTCCCATGACTTCTAGGACAGATAGAAATGGCAATGGTGATAGCACATTAGCAGTTGTTTGGGTAACGTGTGCCAGGCCACCCAGACATTCAATATATCCCAAACTGCACACAGCAACAGTCCCTGAGGCTCAAAGACAAACACACCTCAATCCCTCCTGAGCACAGTGGCAGTGTCACATCACTCATTATCTGCAGCCATCAACACCTTCACTGAATCACTGTTTCCCATCGGAGCGTGATATTATTTAATCAGGCACAGGGGAATAGTGCATAATGTAACACAGGGAATAGTGCATAATGTAACACAGGGAATAGTGCATAATGTAACACAGGGCATAGTGTATAATGTAACACAGGGGAATAGTGTATAATGTAACACAGGGGAATAATGTATAATATTATGCAGGGGAATAGTGTATAATGTAACACAGGGGAATAGTGCATAATGTAACACAGGGGAATAGTGCATAATGTAACACAGGGAATAGTGCATAATGTAACACAGGGAATAGTGCATAATGTAACACAGGGCATAGTGCATAATGTAACACAGGGGAATAGTGTATAATGTAACACAGGGGAATAGTGTATAATGTAACACAGGGGAATAATGTATAATATTATGCAGGGGAATAGTGTATAATGTAACACAGTGGAATAGTGCATAATGTAACACAGGGGAATAGTACATAATGTAACAAGGGAATAGTGCATAATGTAACACAGGGAATAGTGTATAATGTAACACAGGGGAATAGTACATAATGTAACAGGGGAATAGTGCATAATGTAACACAGGGAATAGTGTATAATGTAACACAGTGGAATAGTGCATAATGTAACACAGGGGAATAGTGTATAATGTAACACAGTGGAATAGTGTATAATGTAACACAGTGGAATAGTGCACAATGTAACACGGTGGAATAGTGCATAATGTAACACAGTGGGAAGAGTGTATAATGTAACACAGGGGAATAGTGCATAATGTAACACAGGGGAATAGTGCATAATGTAACACAGGGGAATTGTGCATAATGTAACACAGGGGAATAGTGCATAATGTTACACAGGGGAATAGTGCATAATGTAACACAGGGGAATTGTGCATAATGTAACACAGGGGAATAGTGCATAATGTAACACAGGGGAATTGTGCATAATGTAACACAGGGGAATAGTGCATAATGTTACACAGGGGAATAGTGTATAATGTAACGCAGGGGAATAATGTATAATATTATGCAGGGGAATAGTGTATAATGTAACACAGGGGAATAGTGTATAATGTAACACAGGGGAATAGTGTATAATGTAACACAGGGGAATAGTGCATAATGTAACACGGTGGAATAGTGCAAAAGGAAACACAGTGGGAAGAGTGTATAATGTAACACAGGGGAATAGTGTATAATGTAACACAGTGGAATAGTGCATAATGTAACACGGTGGAATAGTGCATAATGTAACACAGTGGGAAGAGTGTATAATGTAACACAGGGGAATAGTGTATAATTTAACACAGGGGAATAGTGCACAATGTAACACAGGGGAAGAGTGTATAATGTAATGCAGGGGAATAGTGTATAATGTAACACAGGGGAATAGTGTATAATGTAACACAGGGGAATAGTGTATAATGTAATGCAGAGGAATAGTGCATAATGTAACACAGGGGAAGAGTGTATAATGTAACACAGGGGAATAGTGCATAATGTAACACAGGGGAATAGTGCATAATGTAACACAGGGGAATAGTGCATAATGTAACACAGGGGAATAGTGCATAATGTAACACAGGGGAATAGTGCATAATGTAACGCAGGGGAATAGTGCATAATGTAACACAGTGGAATAGTGTATAATGTAACACAGGGGAATAGTGCATAATGTAACACAGGGGAATAGTGCATAATGTAACACAGGGGAATAGTGCATAATGTAACACAGGGGAATAGTGCATAATGTAACACAGGGGAATAGTGCATAATGTAACACAGGGGAATAGTGCATAATGTAACACAGGGGAATAGTGCATAATGTAACACAGGGGACTAGTGCATAATGTAACGCAGGGGAATAATGTATAATTTAACACAGGGGAATAGTGCACAATGTAACACAGGGGAAGAGTGTATAATGTAATGCAGGGGAATAGTGTATAATGTAACACAGTGGAATAGTGTATAATGTAACACAGGGGAATAGTGTATAATGTAATGCAGAGGAATAGTGCATAATGTAACACAGGGGAATAGTGTATAATGTAACACAGGGGAATAGTGCATAATGTAACACAGGGGAATAGTGCATAATGTAACACAGGGGAATAGTGCATAATGTAACACAGGGGAATAGTGCATAATGTAACGCAGGGGAATAATGTATAATGTAACACAGTGGAATAGTGCATAATGTAACACGGTGGAATAGTGCATAATGTAACACAGTGGAATAGTGTATAATGTAACACAGGGGAATAGTGCATAATGTAACACAGGGGAATAGTGCATAATGTAACACAGGGGAATAGTGCATAATGTAACACAGGGGAATAGTGCATAATGTAACGCAGGGGAATAGTGCATAATGTAACACAGTGGAATAGTGTATAATGTAACACAGGGGAATAGTGCATAATGTAACACAGGGGAATAGTGCATAATGTAACACAGGGGAATAGTGCATAATGTAACACAGGGGGATAGTGCATAATGTAACACAGGGGAATAGTGCATAATGTAACACAGGGGAATAGTGCATAATGTAACGCAGGGGAATAGTGCATAATGTAACGCAGGGGAATAGTGCATAATGTAACACAGGGGAATAGTGCATAATGTAACACAGGGGAATAGTGTATAATGTAACACAGTGGAATAGTGTATAATGTAACGCAGGGGAATAATGTATAATATTATGCAGGGGAATAGTGCATAATGTAACGCAGGGGAATAATGTATAATATTATGCAGGGGAATAGTGCATAATGTAACGCAGGGGAATAATGTATAATATTATGCAGGGGAATAGTGTATAATGTAACACAGGGGAATAGTGCATAATGTAACACAGGGGAATAGTGCATAATGTAACACAGGGGAATAGTGCATAATGTAACGCAGGGGAATAATGTATAATTTAACACAGGGGAATAGTGTATAATGTAACACAGGGAATAGTGCATAATGTAACACAGTGGAATAGTGTATAATGTAACACAGGGGAAGAGTGTATAATGTAACGCAGGGGAATAGTGCACAATGTAACACAGGGGAAGAGTGTATAATGTAATGCAGGGGAATAGTGTATAATGTAACACAGTGGAATAGTGTATAATGTAACACAGGGGAATAGTGTATAATGTAACACAGGGGAATAGTGTATAATGTAACGCAGGGGAATAATGTATAATGTAACACAGTGGAATAGTGCATAATGTAACACGGTGGAATAGTGCATAATGTAACACAGTGGAATAGTGTATAATGTAACACAGGGGAATAGTGCATAATGTAACACAGGGGAAGAGTGTATAATGTAATGCAGGGGAATAGTGTATCATTTAACACAGGGGAATAGTGTATAATGTAACACAGTGGAATAGTGCATAATGTAACACAGGGGAAGAGTGTATAATGTAATGCAGGGGAATAGTGTATCATTTAACACAGGGGAATAGTGCACAATGTAACACAGGGGAAGAGTGTATAATGTAATGCAGGGGAATAGTGTATCATTTAACACAGGGGAATAGTGTATAATGTAACACAGTGGAATAGTGCATAATGTAACACAGGGGAAGAGTGTATAATGTAACACAGGGGAATAGTGTATAATGTAACACAGTGGAATAGTGCATAATGTATCGCAGGGGAATAGTGTATCATTTAACACAGGGGAATAGTGCATAATGTAACACAGGGGAATAGTGCATAATGTAACGAAGGGGAATAGTGCATAATGTAACGAAGGGGAATCGTGTATAATGTAACACAGGGGAATAGTGTATAATGTAACACAGGGGAATACAACCGGGACATGTCCTCCACTTTTCCTAACTGAAGCAGACTAAGTTGGAGATGGACCAAGACTGTAGAGCAGAGCAGAGCGGGAGTGAGTCAGCATTTTCCTCTCTCTACCTTCCGTCCCCCAGCACTACCTGGCTCACACTACAGAAAACAGTACTGCAGAATCACCGCTTCCACTCGGAGGCAGAAAGGCAGAAAGTAGTCTCAAATGTAGTCCTGCTCCATGACAACCAGCCTGTGCTGCTAACTGGGAACCTTATTGAATTAGCATCATGGATAGCTAGGCTAGCTATCTCCCAGAGACGCTCAGTGAGGGTGACAGGGTTAGAGATCGTTCCAGCACACAGCAGAGCTCAGCCCAAACCCAGACTGAGGATATGTCCCCTACTCTGTCATTCACTTACACTGCAGTGCAGAGATGATATGTCTATACACTGGACATACTACCGATAAGGAGAGAGATTCTTCCTGGGGCTATATGAAAGCTAGTTTTGTTCTGCAGTAGCCTGCAGCAGCAGCAACCTGTGTCTGGATGCTACAGAGAACTGCACTGAATCAATCAGACCTGACACAACAATCCACATTCAGACCTGACACAACAATCCACATTCAGACCTGACACTACAATCCACCTTCAGACCTGACACAACAATCCACATTCAGACCTGACACTACAATCCACATTCAGACCTGACACTACAATCCACATTCAGACCTGACACTACAATCCACATTCAGACCTGACACTACAATCCACATTCAGACCTGACACAGCAATCCACATTCAGACCTGACACTACAATCCACATTCAGACCTGACACAAACGGTAGCTGGAGGTAAACCCAAAAACCGTGAGGCTGTAGCTAATCAGGAGCTCCCAGAGCAGCAGGATGGCAAGTTGAGCTCTGTCAGATGTGTGAATATATTCGTGATACTGCTCAACCTGGAGGCTGATACCTTACCCCAGATGAGGGGTCTCCTGAGGTTTCTAGTGGAGACAGCTCAGATGATTTCTCCAGGGAGAGATATCTTTATCTATGACAGAAGGAGAGGTCCAGAGGAACAGCGTGTGGATTGTCCAGCCAGCCCACAGGGCAAGGATCATTTTGTTACACCAACCAAATTCCCTTTAATATCAACCCGATGCACCTTGCATGTCACAGAGCAGCATCACAGCTCACCAAAGAGAACCACTTCAACATGTAAAAAATGAATAAATGGCTGACATTTAGTTTTAATGAATCACATTACAGATTTGGCTGAATAATGTATCTTGCTCTCTCTCTCTCTTCACAAACCACCTAAAGATATCAGAGAAGGTATATGTGTGGTGAGGGGCAGAAAGCCAGATCATATCCCATCGGATTCTTAGCTGCCGAGTCACATTATTCAAGGCATCTTTTAATCATCCCGGTGCAGTCTGTGTGTTGCCATAGCGACTTTTGGTCAGCACAGCCCTCAAACTGTTTTTTTTTAACTCAAAGCACTTAATTAACATTCAGAAGAAAATAAATGCCAGATTGTTCCAAAAAACTTCATACCGAAGTAGTTTTGTGCTAAGCCCCTAGAAACTAAGTCAAACAGATGGTACAGATACGTATATACTGTAGTTTCTGTGTCCTTGAACCAGGCAAATGCTTTGAAAGAGAGTGTTTTATGGCTTTGTGTGTGATTGAACACTCCTATGAGGCGTCGTGATATGTAGGACTGGTAGAGAAAGAGAGAGAGAGAGCGGGAGGGAGAAGGAAAGAGTGTAATGTTTACTGCTCGTGTTTGATTGTTTATTACACTTTTGTTTATTATCTATTTCACTTGCTTTAGCAATGTTTCCCAAGCCAATAAACCCCTTTGAATTTAATTGAGAGAAAGGAAGAACAGAGAGAGAAAGGTGGTAATGTATATTTTTATTTATTTTACCTTTAAGAACAGTTAAGAACAAATTCTTATTTTCAATGACGGCCTAGGAATAGTGGGTTAACTGCCTGTTCAGGGGCAGAACGACAGATTTGTACCTTGTCAGCTCGGGGATTTGAACTCGCAACCTTCCGGTTACTAGTCCAACGCTCTAACCACTAGGCTACCCTGCCGCCCCAATAGTTAATTTTGTTAAAGAAGGTATTCGGTATTGTGTTCATTCATAAGCCATTCTAAACAGAAACAAAATGAACTATTCACACTGTGAGTGAGTTACCCTTGATGACAAGGGAATGAATCAGAACTAATAGAAGATCCCATTTCAACTCATACGAGCTAGCCTGGTTGCCAGGTCTGTTTCTGCTTTCTCCTTCATCACCCAATCTGCCAACCACAGGTTACAAAACAAGAGCTATAACCTAAATTAGACCTTAACACGACCCAAACATTCTCTAATGTCGTCTAGCCAGTACGCTTTAGTCTAGACGTCTATAATATCCCTGGGTGCATTAACCTAACCTGTGATGCGTAACATCACTTTACCGACCATGTCATTTCAGCTCCAAAAGCCTTCCTAAACTGAGATCGCATTAAACATTCATTTACACAGAGTGCTTCTGTATATTCATCAGTGTCGTAGTGTGTAGATGATTTATAAATAATGAAAATATTAAATCCCATGACGACCTGTTGTAAATATCCTGGCTCCTCCCCATTACCAGGGAGACAAGCGGCCCTGCCTCTGTCGGTAACCATGACAACAGGGTATTTCATTCGGTAGACATGCAGCTCTCCAATCTCTGACTACATGTAGAGCATTGCCTCTCTCTCTCTCTCTCTCTCTACTCTGAGGGTGTGAATCTAAGAATTCTGTTCACCATGACTTGTAATGCTTCACGGCAAACACACTCAAAACTATTCTTCTCCAGAGCCAGACCAATAGGATAGCAGGATGTTGAGGTGTTATCGTCGTTTGTGTGTGTATGTGTGTGTGTGTCACTGCACTGCCCAGTGCCACAACCACCACAACCAAGCTTGATTGAATGGTCGCCCACGGCAACACAGATGTCACATATCCCTCAGAGAACCCTCCAACACACATCACGTGCTCTGCAGACTCTATCATTCACTCACACTCACACACACACACACACACACACAAGGGCAACCTTGTCCTTGTCCTTTGCTGGTTTTAAACACCACACTCCAATGGAACAACACGTTCTATTCCTGGACTTCATTACAGCCTGTAATAACAACAGACAAGAGTGTTTACTGGGGATCTGTTGTACACAGCAACCATGTCACATCGCTGTGGTGCCTAGGACTGGGAGACTGGCAGCAGCCTTAACTGTGTGTGTGTATGTGTTCGTTCGTGTATGTGTGTGTTCGTGTGTGTGCATGTGTGTGTTCGTGTGTGTGCATGTGTGTGTTCGTGTGTGTGCATGTGTGTGTTCGTGTGTGTGCATGTGTGTGTTCGTGTGTACATAATAAAGAAATCCACATCAAAATGTGTCAGTCTCAATCCACCACATCTGCCTATGTCGGCGTTCCGTATCTGCGGTGGAAGGCGGCCGAGCGACAGCGACGTTGGTCAGACCGTGAGACATCAGAAACAAACCAAGAAAAATCGGTCTCCTCCGCGAACCGTCTGTGGCCTACAAACTATTTTGATCACACTATGGAAAGAGGAGAGTCTCACAAACACCACGGTGTTCTCCGTTTTGCTCTACACTCCCACAAGTGACATGGGACTCTTCTGAAGGTAACCCATACAAATAAATGGAAGTATGGAGGTAATAACCCTCCTTAAATATGTGTCCAAGAAACCAAAAATATGTCCAGAGCTTTCTTATGTCTCCTAGATATAGGACAGACACTTCTAACCCTTATTCCTTATGATGCATTATTTCACTTTCTTTCGTTGACATTTATGAATGTGTTATTCAATGCGTTTCTATGTGCTATAGTAGTATAAACCCATTTTGTTCTGTTTATAGGGGTCCTAAAATGTTAAGTCAAATAACTAAATGATCCATGGGTATAACCATCTTTAAAAAATTCCATATGTTATCTTAGTCACCACCCTGCCACCTTATTTCTCCTAACCTGTGATAATGAGTCCCCCTCATTAGTGATTAGCATCGTCAACATCAGCTGGGCCAGACCTATCTGGGCCAATTCCAAGAGAGGATATAGCTGGCCACCAGCTCGTCTCGGCCAACCACGGCTCTCCCTGAGGGCTCATTAGCATATATTTAATTAACACTAGGCCCATGTTCGTTACGGACGCTAAATTTAGACCTACTCTAAATTCACAAATAGAGGCTAATGTTTTTTTACTGAGCCTTGACAGATCGAGGCAAGATAGTGTGTGTGTCACTGACCGATTTTAAACGTAAAAAAATTACTGCAGGAGAGTGTACAAAGTAAACAATGTCTGATCAAAAGCACCATGGTAGCTTGGTAATGCAAAGCCAACGATAAGAGCAAAAAAACAACAACAAAACAGAACTGTATTCCACAGTCCACTTAGTGACACAGAGAGTGAGAGCTGAATGTCAGGGGTGAGAGGTCAGGGGTCGAGTTGAAGGCATGCTCTTAGCTAACACCACCTGCTGTTTGGAATAGTCCATGTTGTAAAAGACAGTAGGGGTCCTCATATCAGAGAGAATAGACCTTAGCTGCCACTGAATGACTACAAACACACACATACACATGCAACACACCTACTACACACCTACTACTGTACACACCTACTACTACTGTACACATCTACTACACACCACGGTATATTTCTGCAGGGCATTTACAATTCATTTGCATTCCAATACAGCATTGACAATGTCTGCTCATAAAAATGGCACCAGGGAATGATACTGGCCGCCCTTTGGAGATTAAGGCGCATGATAAAACACTGACACACACACACACACACACACACATCTAGGCTACACTCTTACTCCTCTGGGTGGAGTAAGGGTGGAAACAGAGGGTAGGAGGAGACTCCAGGGGAATAGGAATGGACTGGTCATTGCTGTGGGAAAGGACTGACGTTAGAGGATTGGAGTATTGAACACAACTGCAGCTAGCACAGAGCAGTACATTATACTGTACTATAGGGAGGGATGGAAGAGCTGTAAATCAATATACATCTCAGCTTTTTATCAATATTCATTACTGTTTGGTAATGAAAATACCCAGCTGTTCGTGGGATTGGTCTCTCTCTCTCTCTCTGTCACCCAGGTAATGATGCTGAGCTGGTATAATGTCACTAAAGGTTGCTTAGGTCATCTGGGTCACAACGTCCTTACAGACAGCCCTGTCCAATTACAGACAGATCTGGTAGTGCTCGTCTTACACCTGTGTCTGCTTCAAGTGACCCCCTTTGTAGGACACAGCTGCCTGTGTCTGACACGGCTGTCGAAATCTCTATCCACACCGCTTTGATGTGGTGAGGCCTTTGAGCACAGTGATAAACCCCCCCCCCACCAACACTGTAAACTACTACACCACACTGTCTCAGTATAATGGAGGGGAGGGTATCACCATATAAATAAAAGTATGGTCATGGGTTCTACCTTGGGGGATTACTGAAAAGAAGAGCAAAAAGCTATTTTTGAAAGAGCTCCGGTACAAAGAAGAGAAGCAAGAGACTGGAGGGATGACATGGAATTTCACACTCCTCGAGCGTTACAGTGCCTCCAGGTCTTCAAACACATGTTATGCCCAAGTTCTCTGTCTGTGTCCCCCAAGTCTTACCGGTATTGGGGGTTCAGGCTCAGGCTCAGGACGGTGTTCAAAGCAGTAGTAGTCTGACTCTGGTGGAGCCTGGTCCAGATTCGGTTGACTCCCATCGGCTTTCAAACCCTTTTCCACCTCACAAACCGTACACATTGCTGCGTTGCCCATGGCAACCGCTAGTCACAATCCCCAGCGCCATTAAATGTAAACAAACCAACAAAAGTGTGTAAAGTTTATCCACTAATTCCACTTATGATCCAGTCATCCGGTGTCCCTCCACCACCACCCCTCCTCCAGCCCTAAAGCGCTAGTGGCTGGTGGATGCTACCTTTAGCCAGCAAACCCACTCTGCCAGTCAGCCTCGCCAGCAGTCCTCTTCTCCCTCGAGGAGCACCGTCTATCTACTACTGCCGCTAAGCGCTAACCCTGGCTCATTGCTAATTCCAGCTCCCCTCCAGCTATACATACACCCACCAGCCATGTTCTGCATGGGAACGAGGTTGGTCAGACTGACCGGCAGTAGGGTAGCATGTCCAAACAGAGGAGGAGGGTGGAATGCCCTCCCTCCCATGGAGGTGGAGACAGGGTTAGCCGTGTTCACCAGGGGTGGAGACAGGGTTAGCCGTGTTCACCCGCGGTGGAGACAGGGTTAGCCGTGTTCACCAGGGGTGGAGACAGGATTAGCCGTGTTCACCAGGGGTGGAGACAGGGTTAGCCGTGTTCACCAGGGGTGGAGACAGGGTTAGCCGTGGCAAGGATGGGTGGAGACAGGGTTAGCCGTGTTCACCCGGGGTGGAGACAGGGTTAGCCGTGTTCACCAGGGGTGGACACAGGGTTAGCCGTGTTCAACAGGGGTGGAGACAGGGTTAGCCGTGTTCACCAGGGGTGGAGACAGGGTTAGCCATGTTCACCAGGCATGGAGACAGGGTTAGCCGCGTTCAACAGGCGTGGAGACAGGGTTAGCCGTGTTCACCAGGGGTGGAGACAGGGTTAGCCGTGTTCACCAGGGGTGGAGACAGGGTTAGCCGTGTTCACCAGGGGTGGAGACAGGGTTAGCCGCGTTCACAAGGGGTGAAGACAGGGTTAGCCGTGGCAAGGATGGGTGGAGACAGGGTTAGCCGTGTTCACCCGGGGTGGAGACAGGGTTAGCCGTGTTCACCAGGGGTGGACACAGGGTTAGCCGTGTTCACCAGGGGTGGAGACAGGGTTAGCCGTGTTCACCAGGGGTGGAGACAGGGTTAGCCGTGTTCACCAGGGGTGGAGACAGGGTTAGCTGTGTTCACCAGGGGTGGAGACAGGGTTAGCCGTGTTCACCAGGGGTGGAGACAGGGTTAGCCGTGTTCAACAGGGGTGGAGACAGGGTTAGCCGTGTTCACCAGGGGTGGAGACAGGGTTAGCCGTGTTCACCAGGGGTGGAGACAGGGTTAGCCGTGTATTACTGCAAGCGTGACCATGACGTAGAACCAAGTCTTCACCTGATGAAGGAAGCTGGGGAGAGGTTGTACATGAACCTCAGTAGTCACAGCTATATAAATCATCCTGTGATGTGAACGTAGTCCTCTGTGTCACAGTGTAGCCTACAGCACTGATTATTGATTGGGTGAAGCTGGGCGGCAGAGCCAGACCTTTTTTATTGAATTGATCCGTCTCTGTCAGAGTAATGATATGCAATTCATTCACCCCCCATCCACCATAAGGTCTGTTCATTCACCCCCTCATCCACCGTAGTGTCTGTTCATTCACCCCCTCATCCACCATAAGGTCTGTTCATTCACCCCCTCATCCACCATAAGGTCTGTTCATTCACCCCCTCATCCACCGTAGTGTCTGTTCATTCACCCCCTCATCCACCATTAGGTCTGTTCATTCACCCCCTCATCCACTGTGGTGTTTGTTCATTCACCCCCTCATCCACTGTGGTGTCTGTTCATTCACCCCCTCATCCACCATAAGGTCTGTTCATTCACCCCCCCATCCACCATAGTGTTAGATCATTCACCCCCTCATCCACCATAAGGTCTGTTCATTCACCCCCTCATCCACCGTAAGGTCTGTTCATTCACCCCCTCATCCACCATAGTGTTAGATCATTCACCTCCTCATCCACCATAAGGTCTGTTCATTCACCCCTCATCCACCGTAGTGTCTGTTCATTCACCCCCTCATCCACCATAGTGTTAGATCATTCACCCCCTCATCCACCATAAGGTCTGTTCATTCACCCCCTCATCCACCATTAGGTCTGTTCATTCACCCCTTCATCCACCATAAGGTCTGTTCATTCACCATTAGGTCTGTTCATTCACCCCTTCATCCACTGTGGTGTTTGTTCATTCACCCCCTCATCCACCGTAGTGTCTGTTCATTCACCCCCTCATCCACCGGTGTGTCTGTTCATTCACCCCCTCATCCACCGGTGTGTCTGTTCATTCACCCCCTCATCCACCATAGTGTTAGATCATTCACCCCCTCATCCACCATAAGGTCTGATCATTCACCCCCTCATCCACCATAGTGTTAGATCATTCATCCCCTCATCCACCGTAAGGTCTGATCATTCACCCCCTCATCCACCATAGTGTTAGATCATTCACCCCCTCATCCACCATAAGGTCTGTTCATTCACCCCCTCATCCACCATAGTGTTAGATCATTCACCTCCTCATCCACCATAAGGTCTGATCATTCACCCCCTCATCCACCATAGTGTTAGATCATTCACCTCCTCATCCACCATAAGGTCTGTTCATTCACCCCCTCATCCACCATAGTGTTAGATCATTCACCCCCTCATCCACCATAAGGTCTGTTCATTCACCCCCTCATCCACCATAGTGTTAGATCATTCACCCCCTCATCCACCATAAGGTCTGTTCATTCACCCCCTCATCCACCATAGTGTTTGATCTCAGCTGAGAGAGGCCTATCTACGTTTTTGTACTCTACTGTGAACTTGTCCATTTGAGATGCAGCTGCATTACAACATTTGTGTGTGTGTGTGTGTGTGTGTGTGTGTGTGTGTATGTGTGTATGTATGTATGTATGTATGTATGTATGTATGTATGTATGTATGTATATATATATATATATATGTATATATATATATATATATATATATATATATATATATATATATATATATATACAATCTGTGTGTGTGTGTGTGTGTGTTCCCCATGTATAGGCCAGGTATCCTGTATGTGTGTGTCAGTGCAGTGTGTGATCATACTGTCATGTGGCCATTCTCTCCGTGGTCTTTTTAAAAGGCTGAACATGTGACTTGGCATTGCGACGGTCCTAACAATACCCTCCCTGTTTCAAAATATACAAATATTTCTCATTCACTAGAATGTGTTAGGGAGTAAACACTTCATTGTGAAGAACCACACAACTGCGGCCAGCTCAGAAGTGAAAAAGGAGGAGAACTCTAAGAACTCTAAGACATTTTAGACCTCATACTGCATGGCAATTATCAGACTCAGACGTCTGGAGGGATATTGTGTAAAAGTGTGAAGAGAGGGCAATTAAATATTTTCAAAGCAGAAGTACAACCTTCTTCAAAAGCTTCTTCAGAGAATTTGTATGTATTATGGATCCCCATTAGTTCCTGACAAGGCAGCAGCAACTCTTCCTGGGTTTTATTATAGATCCCCATTAGTTCCTGACAAGGCAGCAGCAACTCTTCCTGGGGTTTATTATGGATCCCCATTAGTTCCTGACAAGGCAGCAGCAACTCTTCCTGGGTTTTATTATGGATCCCCATTAGTTCCTGACAAGGCAGCAGCTACTCTTCCTGGGTTTTATTATGGATCCCCATTAGTTCCTGACAAGGCAGCAGCAACTCTTCCTGGGTTTTATTATGGATCCCCATTAGTTCCTGCCAAGGCAGCAGCAACTCTTCCTGGGGTTTATTATGGATCCCCATTAGTTCCTGCCAAGGCAGCAGCTACTCTTCCTGGGTTTTATTATGGATCCCCATTAGTTCCTGCCAAGGCAGCAGCTACTCTTCCTGGGGTTTATTATGGATCCCCATTAGTTCCTGACAAGGCAGCAGCTACTCTTCCTGGGGTTTATTATGGATCCCCATTAGTTCCTGACAAGGCAGCAGCAACTCTTCCTGGGGTTTATTATGGATCCCCATTAGTTCCTGACAAGGCAGCAGCTGCTCTTCCTGGGGTTTATTATGGATCCCCATTAGTTCCTGACAAGGCAGCAGCAACTCTTCCTGGGGTTTATTATGGATCCCCATTAGTTCCTGACAAGGCAGCAGCTACTCTTCCTGGGTTTTATTATGGATCCCCATTAGTTCCTGCCAAGGCAGCAGCAACTCTTCCTGGGTTTTATTATGGATCCCCATTAGTTCCTGACAAGGCAGCAGCAACTCTTCCTGGGTTTTATTATAGATCCCCATTAGTTCCTGACAAGGCAGCAGCAACTCTTCCTGGGGTTTATTATGGATCCCCATTAGTTCCTGACAAGGCAGCAGCAACTCTTCCTGGGTTTTATTATGGATCCCCATTAGTTCCTGACAAGGCAGCAGCTACTCTTCCTGGGTTTTATTATGGATCCCCATTAGTTCCTGACAAGGCAGCAGCAACTCTTCCTGGGTTTTATTATGGATCCCCATTAGTTCCTGCCAAGGCAGCAGCAACTCTTCCTGGGGTTTATTATGGATCCCCATTAGTTCCTGCCAAGGCAGCAGCTACTCTTCCTGGGTTTTATTATGGATCCCCATTAGTTCCTGCCAAGGCAGCAGCTACTCTTCCTGGGGTTTATTATGGATCCCCATTAGTTCCTGACAAGGCAGCAGCTACTCTTCCTGGGGTTTATTATGGATCCCCATTAGTTCCTGACAAGGCAGCAGCAACTCTTCCTGGGGTTTATTATGGATCCCCATTAGTTCCTGACAAGGCAGCAGCAACTCTTCCTGGGGTTTATTATGGATCCCCATTAGTTCCTGACAAGGCAGCAGCAACTCTTCCTGGGTTTTATTATGGATCCCCATTAGTTCCTGACAAGGCAGCAGCAACTCTTCCTGGGGTTTATTATAGATCCCCATTAGTTCCTGACAAGGCAGCAGCAACTCTTCCTGGGTTTTATTATGGATCCCCATTAGTTCCTGACAAGGCAGCAGCTACTCTTCCTGGGTTTTATTATGGATCCCCATTAGTTCCTGACAAGGCAGCAGCAACTCTTCCTGGGGTTTATTATGGATCCCCATTAGTTCCTGACAAGGCAGCAGCAACTCTTCCTGGGGTTTATTATGGATCCCCATTAGTTCCTGACAAGGCAGCAGCAACTCTTCCTGGGGTTTATTATGGATCCCCATTAGTTCCTGACAAGGCAGCAGCAACTCTTCCTGGGTTTTATTATGGATCCCCATTAGTTCCTGACAAGGCAGCAGCAACTCTTCCTGGGGTTTATTATGGATCCCCATTAGTTCCTGACAAGGCAGCAGCAACTCTTCCTGGGGTTTATTATGGATCCCCATTAGTTCCTGACAAGGCAGCAGCAACTCTTCCTGGGTTTTATTATGGATCCCCATTAGTTCCTGACAAGGCAGCAGCAACTCTTCCTGGGTTTTATTATGGATCCCCATTAGTTCCTGACAAGGCAGCAGCAACTCTTCCTGGGTTTTATTATGGATCCCCATTAGTTCCTGACAAGGCAGCAGCAACTCTTCCTGGGTTTTATTATGGATCCCCATTAGTTCCTGCCAAGGCAGCAACTACTCTTCCTGGAGTCCAGCAAAATGAAGGCAGTTTATACAATTTTTAAAACTTTACAATACATTCACAGACTGTGTGCCCTCAGGCCCCTACTCCACCACTACCATATATACAGTATACAGTACAAAATCCGTGTGTATAGTGCGCATGTTATCATGTGTGTGTCTGTGCCTATCGTTGTGTTGCTTCACCATCCCCACTGTTCCATAAGGTGTATTTTTATCTGTTTTTTAAATCTAATTTTACTGATTGCATCAGTTACTTTATGTGGAATAGAGTTCCATGTAGTCGTCTCTATATAGTGATGTGCACCTTGAAGGGGTTAAACCAAGGCCTCATACCTTTTAAAGGGTTAATAAATTGTGTTATGATAAACTGTAAGGTCTCCTCTTTAGGAGACCTCTGTGTGTGTATTAACACCTGTTTTGAGTGTTGTGCCCTTCAGACACTATCAGAAGGCAGGAAACTGCCTACGTTCATACTCCTCCTGTCTGGGCCCCACCTGGCTATCTGACGTTCTGAGAATACGACTGGTTTTCTGAGAACACAAGGCTGCCGCAGTCCTGATGAAAACAGCCGCCTGTCAGAAAATGCTTAGACTCGTTCACCTTGTTATGACCCTATACTTGTGATGGAAGGTCAAGTTTCGGTCAAACTCACTTCTGAGCTTTTAATTGCTGACAAGATGGTTGCTGCTGTCAGGGGGAGGTTAGATTTATTAAAATGTTGTTGCCAGGAAAACTCACGCAATGAGGACTGGGGAGGCTATATGAGTTACAGGATGTAAACTGTTAATATGATGCATCAGCACATGTATCACAACAGATAGGAACCAAACAATCCTACTAACCCAGTCACTTAGTGCCCCACCCCCCCCCCCCCCCCCCCCACTGCTCATTGTCAACCCCTCAACCTTCCCTCCCAACACTGGAGCCTCCATCTAAAAGAGATTTTGTTTCAAGTTTTCCCAGCGCTACAGCGGAGATGAATGTGTAATCCTATGGGCGGAGCAGACAACGACTAGCTTTAATTTGTGGTAGACCATATGGTTGCAGGGGGGAGGTGTTTTACAGTAGCACTCAAAGAAGCTGCTGTTTTTCTGCTGTAGGGGAATGCAGTAGTCCTGTCACCATGCTATGTGATATTAACGGAGTGTTTTGAGGCTTTAACAACAGAGACAGAGAGGAGGAGAACGTTTCTTAAGAAGCAGTTGTGTAAAGTACTTAAAAAATACTTTAAAGTACTACCTAAGACATTTTTGGGGGGTATCTGTACTTTACTTGACTATTTATATTTTGGACAACTTTTACTTTTACTCTACTACATTCCTAAAGAAAATAATGTACTTTTTACTCCTACATTTTCCCTGACACCCAAAGTACTCATTACATTTAGAATGCTTAAGCAGGACAGAATTATGGCACCTATCAATATAACGCTTTGTCATCCCTACTGCTTCTGATCTGGCGGACTCACAATACACAAATACTGTGTTTGTAAAGTATGTCTGAGTGTTGGAGTACCCATGTAATTAAAAATAACACGCAAATTGTACTGTCTGGTTTGCTTAATACAGCAATTTGATGTATAGCATTTACTTTTACTTTGTACTTTTACTCAAGTATGATAACTGAGGTATTTTTCTACCATTGTACTTAAGTACATTTCAAATTAGATACTTTTACTCAAGTAGTATTTTACTGGGTAACTTTCACCTTTACTTGAGTCATTTTCTCTTAAGGTATCTTAACTTTTACTCAAATATGATAATTTAGTACTTTTTCCACCACTGTTAAGAAGTGGGGGTATAGAGGCATAGGGCTCTGGGATAGGGGTTGCACTCCGACCTAAAACCTTATTGCCCAATTAGAGCCACATTAGCAGACGGGTGGGTGTGGTCGGGTGGGCTAGCTTGGGGGAAAAAAAGCACCTCTTCCATTTTAGCTTTCTAGAAGGGAATGAGCAAGACGAACGCAATTAGGATTCTCAATGGACATACTCTGGCTACTGCGCAAACAGATCAACGCATGCCAAACTGGAGATGCTGCACAGTGGGGAGTAGTGCACTTTGATGCCCCGAAGAAGAAAAACTGATGTAATATTTAACATGGTGTATATGGTATGTTTCCACATGACTGTGTATACATTAGTTCCACTCAGACACACTTGACATACATGCATCTTCTCCCTGCCCTGGTCTCAGGCCATCCCTATTGAATCAGGTAATTTAATTGTAAAATACTATGGAAATCAAATGAATGATAGAAGCTGGTGGTCCATGTTGCCAAGGAAACAAGGCAGCTGGGTTGCTCAGTTGTTGAGAGGACGTTTGCCCTCTTAAATCATAGATACACTGCATCTTTGACAGATGCCATTTCTATTGGAAATCGTAAAATGTACAGTGCCTTGCGAAAGTATTCGGCCCCCTTGAGATTTGCGACCTTTTGCCACATTTCAGGCTTCAAACATAAAGATATAAAACTGTATTTTTTGTGAAGTGGGACACAATCATGAAGTGGAACGACATTTATTGGATATTTCAAACTTTTTTAACAAATCAAAAACTGAAAAATTGGGCGTGCAAAATTATTCAGCCCCTTTACTTTCAGTGCAGCAAACTCTCTCCAGAAGTTCAGTGAGGATCTCTGAATGATCCAATGTTGACCTAAATGACTAATGATGATAAATACAATCCACCTGTGTGTAATCAAGTCTCCGTATAAATGCACCTGCACTGTGATAGTCTCAGAGGTCCGTTAAAAGCGCAGAGAGCATCATGAAGAACAAGGAACACACCAGGCAGGTCCGAGATACTGTTGTGAAGAAGTTTAAAGCCGGATTTGGATACAAAAAGATTTCCCAAGATTTAAACATCCCAAGGAGCACTGTGCAAGCGATAATATTGAAATGGAAGGAGTATCAGACCACTGCAAATCTACCAAGACCTGGCCGTCCCTCTAAACTTTCAGCTCATACAAGGAGAAGACTGATCAGAGATGCAGCCAAGAGGCCCATGATCACTCTGGATGAACTGCAGAGATCTACAGCTGAGGGGGGAGACTCTGTCCATAGGACAACAATCAGTCGTATATTGCACAAATCTGGCCTTTATGGAAGAGTGGCAAGAAGAAAGCCATTTCTTAAAGATATCCATAAAAAGTGTCGTTTAAAGTTTGCCACAAGCCACCTGGGAGACACACCAAACATGTGGAAGAAGGTGCTCTGGTCAGATGAAACCAAAATTGAACTTTTTGGCAACAATGCAAAACGTTATGTTTGGAGTAAAAGCAACACAGCTGAACACACCATCCCCACTGTCAAACATGGTGGTGGCAGCATCATGGTTTTGGCCTGCTTTTCTTCAGCAGGGACAGGGAAGATGGTTAAAATTGATGGGAAGATGGATGGAGCCAAATACAGGACCATTCTGGAAGAAAACCTGATGGAGTCTGCAAAAGACCTGAGACTGGGACGGAGATTTGTCTTCCAACAAGACAATGATCCAAAACATAAAGCAAAATCTACAATGGAATGGTTCAAAAATAAACATATCCAGGTGTTAGAATGGCCAAGTCAAAGTCCAGACCTGAACCCAATCGAGAATCTGTGGAAAGAACTGAAAACTGCTGTTCACAAATGCTCTCCATCCAACCTCACTGAGCTCGAGCTGTTTTGCAAGGAGGAATGGGAAAAAAATTCAGTCTCTCGATGTGCAAAACTGATAGAGACATACCCCAAGCGACTTACAGCTGTAATCGCAGCAAAAGGTGGCGCTACAAAGTATTAACTTAAGGGGGCTGAATAATTTTGCACGCCCAATTTTTCAGTTTTTGATTTGTTAAAAAAGTTTGAAATATCCAATAAATGTTGTTCCACTTCATGATTGTGTCCCACTTGTTGTTGATTCTTCACAAAAAAATACAGTTTTATATCTTTATGTTTGAAGCCTGAAATGTGGCAAAAGGTTGCAAAGTTCAAGGGGGCCGAATACTTTCGCAAGGCACTGTACATGCTATCCTACATGTTATATTGACTTGACTGTAGTATCTGTGTATCTAATTGTTTTCCATAACTGCTGCTGATTTTGTCATCCAGGGCTCTGCTTGAATAGAGGTTAAATAAAAATGTGTTTCTGACAGATTGGCAATCAGACCTACAGCTTTGCCTGAACTGACCTAGTGCAGGCTAAGTGTTGAAGTGCACAGTGCCATACAGTATACGGCTTAACGTCTAGTACTGCTGTTACCATGGCAGCCATATTGTAGCCAAGCCGACTGGCCAGAGGCTGGGCCAGATGTTGGGGATTTAGGGTCGATTTGGTTCAGCGGCTTAACCAACCCCTTCCCCCTTCATTGAGACCCCTTTCAACCAACCACAGCTCCCCACCGGGCAGCTGCCTGGCTATATCAGACCAGACAAGATGTTCATCTATGGTTACTCATCTGGCGTTGACCACGGCTTCACTCTCAATTGACAGCCAACAAATACAAAGAGGGAGAATTGGGCCAGAGAAAAGTAGCCATTATGGATGGCAAATGCTAATATCAATATCACACGAGACGACACATATACAGTAAGAGAAAGAATTGACCCTTCGCAAAGCCCTGTCCCAGAATTTTGGGCAGCCAATCGCAACGCTCCCATGAGTCCAACACCTCGGACAAGCTCGCGTTTGAAACGCATGAAAGCCATTGAGGGCATTGCTGAAACGGAGAGTTTTCATCCAATTTTTTTTTTTGAATGGCTAAATAATTTAACAGTGTTCCTGAAATGCAAAGCCTGTTGGAGTATTTTCTCGAATCTGAAAATCTACTTTTGTTTCATTGTTTGGTAGCTCAGCTGGTTAGCTAGCTATTTCTGTTTTATTGACCACCCAACGTTGCTAACCCTAGCTAGCTAGTCAGTTAATATAACTTCTATTTTTATGTAAGCTAGCTAAGTTAGCCATGTTATCATTAAAACTCTCATCTGCTGTCAACATCAGGATACGATTTCAGAGAGCACTAGCTAGCTCCAAAAGTGTTTAGTAACTTTGGCTGCATGCTGTCAGTGCATTCAGAGCCCTCCAGTGGCGAGCAACACTACAACCTTAATTTTTACCAGGTTCCCGTGAAGCAATTGAAATGACAGTCCACCACAACATCCCTGAGAGTCTCCTGATTAGCAAGGGGTAGTCTGTGTTTAATTTCATTGAGTATTAAAAACACAGTTTGAAATCATTGTGAGAGGACTACACCAGTGGTTAGAACCAGTGAATTGGGCTTCCTGTGAATATGTTGTCCGAGGTTGCAACAGTAACTAAAGGGGGCGAGTCTTAGCGAAGGGTCAGTTGGGCCAGAGAAGAGTAGCCATTATAGCTAGCCAATGCTAATATCAATATTGTGTCTGTCTACATCACACAAGATTACCTTTATTAACAAGCCTATCTACCGTAGTGTCTATTCTACTGCATCCCCTTTCATCCTCTTTATGGATTATGGCGACAGAGCCGCACCAGACGAGCCACTTGTCAATCATCTCGCTGCAAAAGACTTTGACATCACACATGCTGTACTGTTTATAACCGACAGCTGTACTGCGTGTATTTTTTAATTACATTTATTTATTTTTTTATCCCTTTTTCTCCCCAATTTCGTGGTGTCCAATTGGTTGTTACAGTCTCGTCGCTGCAACTCCCGTACAGACTCGGGAGAGGCGAAGGTCGAGAGCTGTGCGTGCTCGGAAACCAAACCCAACCAAGCCGCACTGCTTCTTGACACAATGCCCACCTAACCCGGAAACCAGCGTGTCGGAGGAAACATAGTACACCTGCCGACCGTGTCAGCATGCACTGCGCCCGGCCCACCACAGGAGTCCCTAGTGTGCGATGGGACAAGAACATCCTTGCCAGCCAAACCCTCCCCTAACCTGGACGACACTGGGCCAATTGTACGCCGCCCCATGGGTCTCTCGGTCGCGGTCGGCTGCGACAGAGCCTGGACTCGAACCCAGAATTTCTAGTGGCACAGCTAGCACAGCGATGCAATGCCTTAGACCACTGCGCCACTCAGGAGGCCCAAGTGTTTGTTTTAATTATTCAAGTTGTGCTGTTCAAAGGGATAAAAAACTGCCGGGAACGGTTTAAACTCTCAGACGACTTACAGAGGTAACACCAGGATATGACTAACACAGCGATGAGGCCTCTCGAGTGGCACTGAGGTCTAAGGCACTGCATCGCAATGCTTGAGGCGTCACTACAGATTCTGGGTTCAATCCCGGGCTGTGTCGCAGCCGGCCGAGACTGGGAGACCCATGAGGAAATGCACAATTTGCCCAGCGTCATACTGATTAGGAGAGGGTTTTGCCGGCCGGGATGTCCCTGTCGCATCGCCATTTAGCGACTCCTGTGGCGGGCCGGACGCATGTATGCTGACATGGTCGCCAGTGGTACAGCGTTTCCTCCGACACATTGGAGCGGCTGGCTTCCCGGTTAAGCGAGCAGTGCGGCTTGGCAGGGTCGTGATTCGGAGGATTCATGGCTCTCGACCTTCGCGTCTCCCTAGTCTGTACGGGAGTTGCAGCAATGGGACAAGACTGTAACTACCAATTGAATATCACGGAATTGAGGAGAAAAGTGGTAAAAAGCATCAAAACATAATAATAATATACACAGTGATGAGGCAGAAAGCTACAATAGTGAAAAAGGAATGTCTCAGAGCGTTTTCCGAAACTGGCAAAATTCAAGTGTGCCACTCCCTCTATCTTGATATTCATCTCTTTCAATCACATCCACCACAGTCCTCCTGGAACCATCCACCACAGTACTTCTGCAACTATCCACCACAGTCCTCCTGGAACCATCCACCACAGTCCTGGAACCATCCACCAGAGTCCTCCTGGAACCATCCACCACAGTACTTCTGGAACTATCGACCACAGTCCTTCTGGAACTATCCACCACAGTCCTTCTGGAACTATCCACCACAGTCCTTCTGGAACCATCCACCACACCACCACAGTACTCCTGGAACCATTCACCACAGTCATCCTGGAACCATCCACCACAGTCCTCCTGGAACCATCCACCACAGTCCTCCTGGAACCATCCACCACAGTCCTCCTGGAACCATCCACCACAGTACTCCTGGAACCATCCACCACAGTACTTCTGGAAGCATCCACCACAGTACTTCTGGAAGCATCCACCACAGTCCTTCTGGAACTATCCACCACAGTCCTTCTGGAACTATCCACCACAGTCCTTCTGGAACTATCCACCACAGTCCTTCTGGAACTATCCACCACAGTCCTTCTGGAACTATCCACCACAGTCCTTCTGGAACTATCCACCACAGTCCTTCTGGAACCATCCACCACACCACCACAATACTCCTGGAACCATTCACCACAGTCATCCTGGAACCATCCACCACAGTCCTCCTGGAACCATCCACCACAGTCCTTCTGGAACTATCCACCACAGTCCTTCTGGAACTATCCACCACAGTCCTTCTGGAACTATCCACCACAGTCCTCCTGGAACCATCCACCACAGTCCTCCTGGAACCATCCACCACAGTCCTCCTGGAACCATCCACCACAGTCCTCCTGGAACCATCCACCACAGTCCTCCTGGAACCATCCACCACAGTCCTCCTGGAACCATCCACATAACCGCCATCGATAAAAGACAATACTGTGCAGCGTATTCATCGACCTGGCCAAGGCTTTCGACTCTGTCAATCACCGTATTCTTATCGGCAGACTCAATAGCCTTGGTTTTTTAAATTACTGCCTCGCCTGGTTCACCAACTACTTTGCAGACAGAATTCAGTGTGTCAAAAAAACAAAACAAAAAAAATAAATCCACCACAGTACTTCTGGAACCATCCACCACAGTACTTCTGGAAACTCTAATATAAACTACAAGAACCAGCAGCACTACAGTTGTAGTTTGCCAAGAAATAGCCTTGTTTTCCATCCCCAAAAATAAAATGAGAAAAAGAGAAAGAGAGAGGGAACAGAATGAACGTCCGAAGGCTCTCTGTGAGGTTGTCCTACAGCTACTCATCATATATCCAGACGTCAGTGAGGACGTCAATTGGGGCGGAGAAGTCAATCCAGCATAGGGTCAAAGGGAATGGAGATCCGTGGAAACTGAGAGAGAACTGAGTCAGGGTAACCCTGATATGCATTCAATGTTACAATGTACTGAACCCAACTCCTCAAATACCCAATTCAGTCAAAACAAAAACACAAAGGGTTTTCGAGGCTAAACAAATCTGAAACCCAATCACTCAGTCATCACAACATCAAAATGGCCTCTGAACACATACCTAAACACTGAAGACAAACATCCCTCACCCTTCTCATGGTCCCAAAAACTGTGAATCCTGAATCATCCGTCAGCCATGTAATCTGCATCCCCTTCACCTGAACCCCCCAACAAGAGCTACCCTTCCCTCCGACACAAGGTCTCTACAGCTGAACACAGTGTGGAGTCCAATACTCTGTAGTGTGTGGACCAATAGTATTGACAGGGAATCTGTGTTTGTCCCAAAAACAGCCCTAGAACCTGGCCTGGGACCAGCGGGGGAAATTAAACAGAGACTGAAGTCACTGGGTCATTTTAATTGGTGAGACGTTAATCTCACCACCAGATATCCCTGGCACACAGTTTATCACGACACCTTACCAAGCGAACACACTGCAGACTAGAGAAGCACTACGGACTGCGTGTTGAGATGCTGAACCTTGCTGGAAATAGCTGTCGGGACGCCCACATAACAGGGACTCTGTGTAACTTAATGTAGCTCTTCAAGGAGACCAAGTGGAGACTTTGCGTTAAGTACCGATGTTCTTGCACAGATGGATGGTATGGATAAATGCTTAGTACTTAGAAACATCAATATTCAGTGATCACAAATGGACAAAGATAAACGGATGACTCATATGAATACCACACTGCTGGTTGGGAGAAGCAGCTAGCAACAATATTACACATATCAGACCTAGCTGGTTCTACCTATGGTTCGACCCCGTAATTTGGACCCTGGCAGTAAAAATCCAATCAACACCCTGCTCACATTTCTCTCTAGGTTCTCTCACCATCCCTCCAGCTCTTTCTACCTCCCTCGCTTTTCTGCATTTCATTATTGATACCCCTTGTCTTGGATGGCTGTTAGCCAAGTGGTTAGAGCGTTGGGCCAGTAACCGAAAGGTTGCTGGTTCCAATACCTGAGCCAACAAGGTGAGCGATCTGTCTATGTGCCCCCGAGCAAGGCACTGAACCTTAATTTGCTCCAGGGGCGCTGTACTACTATGGCTGAACCTGTAAAACAACACATTTCACTGCACTGCATGTGACAATACAACATCATGATATCCTTTTTCTCTCTTTCTCTCCACAACACAAAGCAGATTTATTTCAGTGCATGTCCACTCTGTAGAAGACTCTGTAGAAGACTCTGTAGAAGTCAGATTCAGATTTCAAAATGGCAATACAATCATCTTTGTCTGTGACATACTCTACATGATTCCCCTTTGGTTACCATGGTCACTTAGACTGTAATAAATTAAGACTGTAATTCTGGATTTCCCCAATCCCAGTAAAGAGCAAAACATGGTATACAGTAGAACCATAAACCAGTAGTCACACCACATCTAGACAGAAAACGGATTACTACGACTAAATAAATTATAGATTTTTTGACAAACTCACAGTGATGAAAATACAGAGAATTCTAATACTGTATCTAAAACTCACCAAATACACATGAATCATGTGATCTAAGCTGTCAAACAAGGTCAAATCAAATACAACAGCACATTCCACTAGTTCAGAGAGAAAACCGATATCCAACCTCTTTACGGTTTACTGTAGCTGCAGTACTTGAAATACCGGCAGACACACTTTGTACTACATAGGGTACATCCACATATTGTACACTAATCCACAGGAGTTTAAATGGAGGAGGAAGGAGAGGGCAGGATGGTGGGAGGCAGAGCGTAGTGAGAGAGCGTGGCTTAGATAAATTATATCTCTCTCGCTCTATCAGTTCTAGCCATTTTAGCCGAACACCCAAAATGTACAATATTTGCAGAGCCTTTGTCTTGTATAAGCATACATATCATACACAGGAGGCTGGTGAGGGGAGGACGGCTCGTAATAATGGATGGAATGGACTAAATGGAATGGTATCAAACTCATCCATGTGTTTGATGTGTTTAACCCATTCCATTCAATCCATTCCAGCCAATACTATCAGTTCGTCCTCCCAATTTAAAGTGCCACCAGCCACCACTGATACCATACCTCAGTCTTCAGTAATAACCGATGGTACTGTAAGTGAATGTGCATGAGTAGATGAACATTAGGAGGACCGAGCACGCCCCCCCCCCCCCCCCCATTCTGTAGTGGAGCAGGTTGAGAGCTTTAAGTTCCTTGGTGTCCAAATCACCAACAAACAAACATGGTTCAAGCACACCAAGACAGTCGTGAAGAGGACACGGCAAAACCTATTCCCCATCAGGAGACTGAAAAGATTTGGCATGTGTCCTCAGATCCTCAAAAGGTTCTACAGCTGCACCATCGAGAGCATCCTGACGGGTTGCATCACTGCCTGGTATGGCAACTGCTGGATGTACCACCACTCACTTAGTAATGCATCAAAGAAGATTGTAGTCTGTGTTGCTGTGTCGCTGTCTGAGGACAGACACACTGTTCAATTATTCATCAGCACAGCTTTTACCAAGGACATCTCCCTGTCATCCTCCAGATCTCCACATCCAGGCCAAAATCCTTTGTCCCTCTACCCAGCACAGGTCCAGTTTGCTGGGGTAAGCACAGCAGTGGTGTCCCCATCCCTGGTTTTCTTGAATCCGTCCACAAAACGTATATCGGTCCCAAAATCCATAAACGCATAGGATAGGGTGTCCAATCAAAAACACATATTTTGACCAATGGGTAATATATGTTAGCTGTGTAGATAATCCTCTAAGAAAACCAATGGTCCAAACCTCATGTCTTTATCAAATAAAGGTTTATTTGTCACGTGACACCGTATTTGGATCGTCCTGATAATATGTTTTTACACTTGTAGGATGGCCAGAATTAGGGTGACTGAATCGAAGGAGGCCAAAGAAAAACTGTGGTCAAAAATCAGGAATATTGCATCGCCGTCAGCTAGGTTGGATTCTGTGCAAGAAGTAAGGCTACTGGCTACCTGACAGGCTCAGTTTCCTGTAGAACTTGTCATCTTTCTTCTTGAAACCGCAGGACATAAAATAATCTAAATGTAAAATAGATGACGATTTTGAGACATGACATGTAGTATTTTCATATATTAGTATACATTTTTTATATTAATCTACAATTCGTTCTCTTTTTTGAAGATTTCTCACAAAAACAAGAGTATCTCTGTGAAATGTCAAAGGAGCACTGAGCGTATAGCAAACGTTTTATTCTCACAGTCTTTTGCATTTAATTCAGCTCGTGTCATGCTAATTTAGCTTTGTGTGACCCACGGAAACAACAACCACTGAAAATCCTCTACATTTATGAGAAACCTGCACCTCTATGTCAGGGAGAACTTTTAGTGTAATCTCACTCCTGTGTGTTATTAGTACACCTGATGCACTCTGTCAGTGGGTGACCATAGTACACTGATGCAGGGAGGGAATGTGTAAACTCAAACTGTGAGGATTAACACTGGATGTGCACACTCAAAGTACCCCAACTTGGCCCATCGCACAACTGGGTAACAACACACAAAAGGGGTGGAATGGAATATAAACTCAGAAAGTAAGTAAAAATGGATTGCTTGTAGTATATAAAAAAAAGGGTGATGGCAGCTCCCAGAAATGACTGAAACAACTGATGTCACAACTAGTCATGCCAACTGATGTCAGCTTATGACCACTGACTTCCTGTCACTGTCATGATACCATCAGCTATTTGGCTAGAAATAACCATAATTTCCTAGCTTTGGTTACCTTTTCCCTTTCCACACATAGAGGACGCTTTCCACACAAATCTCTTGAAAAGATCATCAAGGCATACATAATCAACACCACCTGACACCTTCTTGACCCCCTCCAATTTGCATTCATCCTTTTACAGAGAGAGGGACTGATGAGGCCATCCTCTCGCTCTCACATCTGTTGTACATGCATTTGGAGGGCAGTAAAACCATTGTGTGTACCATGTTTGCAGATTTCTCCTCAGCATTTAACACAATCAATCTGTTGGTCCTCACGGACAGACTGAGAGGAGACTTCGGACTTGATGCTGTGCTTATCACATGAATCACCAACTTCCCTAACTGATAGGTCTCAGCAGGTACGAGTTGGCAACATACTCTCTGAGGTGCACACTACTTCAGTTGGAACCCCACAGGGCAGTGTTCTTTCACCAGTACTATACATACTGTATACAGACAGCTGCCGGAGCCGGTTCCCAGGGCGCCACCTGATCAAATATGCTGACGATATTGCTTTGGTCAGTCTTCTCGAAGGGGATGAGATGGAGCACGGACCGGCTCTGAATGATTTTACTGTCTGGTGTGAGTCATCCCATCTAATATGAAATACAGCAAGAACAAAGGGCATGGTGAATGACTTTCGAAGGAACACTACCATGCACACACCTTCACTGATAAAAGGTAAGAAATAGTGGAGGAGAACAAACACCTTGGTCTAGTAATTGACAACAAGCTGTCCTGGGATCAGTGTACTGACACTATTTTTAAGAAAGGCCAACAGAGACTTCCTATGAAAACTGCACTTTTTTAATGCTGATCTAACCATCATGGTTCTCTTTTATAAATCATTCATTGAGAGAATTATATCCTACTGCTTGACCTGCTGGTTTGGGAATATCAAGGTTGCACAGAAAAATAGGTTGGGCAAGATAGTCAGGACTTGTGGAGAAATCATGGGGCAGCAACAGCAAGAACTACCCTCTACAGTATAAGGCCAATAAAATAGTTTTTGACTCTTCCCATCCACTCCACTCTGAAGTCTAGCTCCTTCCCTCTGGACACCGGTACAGACTACCTAAGGTATAAAGCACATAGGGCCAAGACTTTTACTCCAAATGCAATTCTGCAGCTCAACAAATGTTGGACTAACTGCACTTGCACTATGGACTTGCACTATGGACTTGCACTATGGACTTGCACTATGGACTTGCACTTAACCTGCCTAATTATTTGTAAATATCCTTTGGTATTTTATTTTTTAGATGTTATATGTTTTATGACTGCTGCAAGATGAATTGCCTCTTCGAGGATATGAAACTTTTCTGAATCTGAATACATAGCTACACTAGCATGGTGAGAGAGGACCGGGCCTCCTGGCCAAAACACACAGATGGGAGACAGGATGTTTTTCACTGAATCTCAATTTTTTTCCCTTCCCCCTGTTGGACAGGGTAGTGTTTACTTTGGTCAAGCCCTCAGTGATGCAATTACAACATGCATCTTCTGTCCTGCACCCCGTGGCGATTTTAGCATGTCAATATTGGTGGGGCAAACAAAAATGGGGATGCATGCCAGCAAAGCCACTACACAACAGAACACAACACTAAACAATACATGAATTGCACTATAACGGTGACAAACGGTGCCCACAAACTGTTAGGGTCTACATAAAGCTGTCCCAACAGCAGTCCCAACACCTTACCACTGCTACACCTGGCTATCAGTTGAGCCTTGTCTGTCAGCGAAACAGTTAATTCAGCCTCATTTACTGCCTTTAAAAAAACACAGCTGATATGGCTGACTTGCTTAAACAAATGTGGTATCTTCTGACAATTGAGATGTACAAATTCTGTCATAATGCGACAACAAGCGGATAAGAGACAATCCGTCATTTCCATTAAGACATTAATGAGTGCGCTAGGACGGACGTAGTTAATATAACTATTTGTTCACCACTTTTGAAATGTACAGCGACAGAATTCAGAACATGTACATCAAGTCAGAACCGTACAATAAATAAAAGGGTGCATATAAGCAGACAATGAAAGCTCTTACAATATTCAATGACTACATTTCTCTAAAACAGGTTACAGGCTACATGTGCACCACCAAGTCAGAACAGTAGGCGAAATTAAGAGGTGAAAATGGACCAAATTATTAGGGTGAGGCACCGTACTACACAACATACACTTAGTATTACTTTCTTAGCTACAGTATACATATATCCCCGGCACATTACAAAATGTATACTGCAGCATACAAGACATTTTTGGACTCACTTGAACAGGAAGGTGGCGCGGCGGTCCATCGTGGGCTTTGTCATCAAAGTCTGGCATTCTCTGAATGTATGTTGCTTTCAAGACAACTGGGAAATCGGAAAAAAACAAGGTTGAATCATGAGGACGTCGGTGATCTTCAAGTCGTAGTTCTAGAAAGAGGCCCGAGTTCCTGACTTACAATTCCGAGTTGGATGACCTTTCAAAACTTATTTTCCCAGTCGGAGCTCGTTTTTTCCCCGAGTTCCCAGTTGTCTTGAACTCACCGAAGTCAGATTTCCCAGTTGCGAGTTTACAGTTGTTTTGTGCGTGGCAGAAATCATGTTGGATTGACAGCATGGCCAATGTTGAATGTTTATAATTTTAAGCTTGGAAAAGAGACCCTTAAACCCAGACTTGTACGACACAGCCACTGCACTGAATAGCAGGCTAATGAATGCTTTACAATGCTTGCAGGTAGCCACTGATTCCTTCCAGACCATTGTTGAATTTGAGATGTACAACTTGTTGTGTAATGTTTATGTCCAATGGCTGATGAGCACAGATATGTTTTATCTTTAATTTCTCTTCATTATTTCTCTTCATTTGAAAATTATTAAACGGATTTGCCAGTAGATTGTCAACTTGATTTATGATGATGACTGCTAGCTAAGATTTTGAAAGTATGATGTTGACATGATCAGTCCAATCAAAGCTACTGTAGATATACCGTGATTTGACATCATTTTATCTGCTGCCAATGACCTTGAGCCTTCTTGGATGGGCACTTCTAATGTAACTCTATGGCAGGACCCAAGGGGCTTGAATTTTCGAGCTCTACCCTTAGACTTGGCGGTGACGTAGTGTCCCCATGAGTGACAGAACACTGAGCCAATCACGGCGCAACTAGAGAACATTACCAACCCCTACTCTCCATATTTTTTCCACTGGCTGCCCCACCACCACAGAAAGCACTGCGCTAGGATGAAACACCTGTATTTTGGACCTGCCTTACTCAAGAAAGCAAAAAATAAACCATGTTTGTTTGCGACTTTATTAAGTCAATGATTTGTAAAAAAAAATGTTAAAAAAAAGTTTTACATTGTTTGCAAACTGATATGTACTAATGTCAAAATAACATGGAAAAAAATATAGAACATAACATACAAAAAAATATAGATATATTTTATTCATTTCCTTTAGCTAAAAATGTGACGGGTCGCACATGCCTGCGCCAGACTAAGAGATAAAGCACTGGGTTTGTCACACCGCTGCCAGTACAGGTCAGAGAGGTGATGAAGGGGCATGATCTCCGGTTCAGTAGTTGAGTCTGGACACGTAGTTTCATGAATGAAATGACAGCCATTGCTCTCACAATGACAACATCTGGTCTTTGTACTAGTTGGCAACAGAGATGGAGACAGAGCCCTATAAAGATATTACACTGAGAGGTGACAGTCTGCTTAGAGACTGGTGATGCATTAAACCATTCATATCCCGAAGGACATGTGTTTATGTGGGGAAGGGAGAGAAAGAGAGAGAGAGAGAGAATGAGAGAGAATGAGAGGGACAGAGGGGGGTATTGAGTGGTCTCCCAGTGAGAGTCGATCATTGGGAGACCCCTGCTGCCCTCCTCCTCTCCTCTGATCCCCCTCTCCCTCTCCTGACACGGAAAGGCCACAGGAATATTGATCTGATGCTATGTACTCATATTTTGTTTCCTATTCACACTGTATACTGTGGCAGGCCACTGCCGGATAAACTTGGTCTACTATACTCAGAAATAACGTGTGTGTGATGCTCATAATGCAAAGTAGTAGATTTATTGTATTTAAAGTCTCTTCACTGTGTCCAGCTTGATAACAGTCATTTATAGTCTCTTCACTGTGTCCAGCTTGATAACAGTCATTTATAGTCTCTTCACTGTGTCCAGCTTGATAAGTCCTCTATAATCTCTTCACTGTGTCCAGCTTGATAACAGTCATTTATAGTATCTTCACTGTGTCCAGCTTGATAAGTCATCTATAATCTCTTCACTGTGTCCAGCTTGATAACAGTCATTTATAGTCTCTTCACTGTGTCCAGCTTGATAGGTCATCTATAATCTCTTCACTGTGTCCAGCTTGATAACAGTCGTCAAAACTAAAGCTACACAGTCAGGGAGCATCAAAAACTGTAAAAGCAACGGATCCATTTTCAGTACGGCCCTCCATACCTCAGCAAAGACCGAATGCGGCCTGTGGGGAAAATCCGTTTGACAGCCCTGGTCTATCCCCCTCAACTCCTGTGACTTTGAAGCGCTTCAAACAGACAAGTTCCAATGTCCATACTAGCTAGATATACAAATATATCTTCTAGGACTGTAGTGTTCACCACATCAGAGAGAGCAGACCGATGATCCCAGTCATCCTTATCTGCTGTGACTCCAGTGAATAACAGTAGCCTACAGAGGAGGACAACCAAATACAAACACAAAAACAACACGCAGCAAATCTCCCCAGCAGGTAAAGGGCCCTGTGTCTAAATCTGACTACTGGATTGATGCTGGTTAGAGCGTAGAACAAAGTAGCCTAAGGGTTCGTTCTGACATGCAGAGTGTATTGTCTGGTTTAGAGTACTCTACTGGGTGGTTAGCCTATCAATGTATGTTGCTTTTCTCTTTGTTATTTTGGCTTCATCAATTGGACAACCACACACTCAGTATAGTAATGCTTCAGCGAACACACAAATGTCACACCATGCCAGTGGCCAAGGCAACGCCGGCTCAAAATAAGGTGTGGTTGACAATAGCTCACACAGTGTTCACAGTAATGACTTGATATGTGAGCAGGTGTTATTTTCCAAAACTGCTGCATTAATCTCCTTAGACACAGCAGAACAGTCACTAATCTGTCTATGGACACGGTGTGTTAGGGTAGAAACAGAAAAAGACACACGCACACACAGACAAACACACAAACTCGCTCTATACCCTGACCCAGTTGTGTCACACTGAGCACCACAGGACATCCCAGTCAATAAGGTAAACACATCATGTGCTGGAACACCAGGTAGTCCCTCGGCACATCATGTACTGGAACACCAGGTAGTCCCTCGGCACATCATGTACTGGAACACCAAGTAGTCCCTCGGCACAGCATGTACTGGATCACCAGGTAGTCCCTCGGCACATCATGTACTGGAACACCAGGTAGTCCCTCGGCACATCATGTACTGGAACACCAGGTGGTCAACACATACAGTATATATGTATGCACTACACAGAGAATAATGAATCTATGCTGCAATCAGCCTGGGGTGTAGAAAGGTTCTGTGTAGACTCACTGGCAACACACAAGGACTATAGCACAGGCTGATTGTAGCATCGTTGTTCTCTGTGTGCCAGGGGAGGATGCCCAGGGAGGATGCCTGTCCATGGGCAGAGATGGGCACCTTTCTGAGCATGGATATGCGGGGAGGGTAGCACATTCAGAGATGGTGGTGAACTTCTGACTCTTGAATGGTGGTGCTATTGGTTGGAGAGATGGCAGCTTAAGAATGGGTATTCCTCATCCTTTAAATGTGGTTAGCTAAGCAGTGGGTGTGGTGGTGTAGATGGTAGTGGTGTAGATGCTGGTGGTGGTGTAGATGGTGGTGGTGGTGTAAATTGTGGTGGTGGTGTAGATGGTGGTGGTGTAGATGCTGGTGGTGGTGTAGATGGATGGTGGTGGTGGTGTGGATGGTGGTGGTGGTGTAGATGGTGGTGTAAATTATGATGGTGGTGTAGATGGTGTTGGCGTTGTAAATTGTGGTGGCGTTGAAGATGGAGGTGTAGATTTAATGTAGATGGTGTAGATGTGGTGGTGGAGAAGGTGGTGGTTGTGTAGATGGTTGTGTAGATGGTGTAGATGGTGGTGGTGTAGATGGTACTGGTGGCAGTGAAGAAGGTGGTGGTGGTGTAGATGGTGTAGATGGTGGTGGTGTAGGTGGTGGTGGTGTAAATTGTGGTGGTGGTGTAGATGCAGGTGGTGTAGATGCTGGTGGTGTAGATGGTGGTGTAAATTATGATGGTGGTATAGATGGTGGTGGCATTGTAGATGTGGTGGTGGAGAAGAAGGTGGTGGTGGTGTAGATAGTGGTGGTGGTGGTGTAGATGGTGTAGATGGTGGTGTTGTAGATGGTACTGTTGGTGGTGTAGATGGTGGTGGTGGTGGTGTAGATGGTGTTGGTGTAGATGGTGAAGATGGTGGTGGTGGTGTAGATTGTAGCGGTGTAGATGGTGGTGGCATTGTAGATGGTGGTGTAGATTGTGGTGGTGTAGATGGCGGTGGCGTTGTAGATGGCCGTGAAGATTGTGGTGGTGTATTTGGTGGTGGTGTTGTAGATGGTGGTGTAGATGCTGGTAGTGGTGTAGATGGAGGTGTAGATAGAGGTGTAGATGGTGGTGGTAGTGTAGATGGTGGTGGTGGTGGTGGTAGTGGTGGTGTAGATGGTGGTAGTGGTGTAGATGGAGGTGTAGATGGTGGTGTAGATGGTGGTGGTGTAGATAGTGTTGGTGGTATATATAGTGTTGGTGGTGTATATGATGGTGGTGGTGGTGTAGATGGTGGTGGTGTAGATGGTGGTGAAGATGGTGTTGGTGTTGAATGGTGGTGGTGTAGATGCTGGTGGTGTAGAGGGTGGAGTTGGGGGTGGAGTTGGTGGTGGTGTAGATAGTGGTGGTGTAAATAGTGGTGGTGCTGTAGTTGGTGGTGGTGGAGGTGTAGATGGTGATGCTGGTGAAGATGGTGGTGGTGTAGATGATGGTGGTGGTGTAGATGGTGGTAGTGGTGTAGATGTCTGTGTAGATGGTGGTGTTGGTGTAGTGGTGGTGGTGTTTAAGATGGTGGTGAAGATTGTGGTGGTGTATTTGGTGGTGGTGTGGTAGATGGTGGTGATGGTGTAGATGGTGGTGGTGGTGTAGATGGTGGTGTAGATAGTGTTGGTGTAGATAGTGGTGGTGGTGTAGATGGTGGTGGTGGTGTAGGTGGTGGTGGTTGTGTAGGTGGTGCTGTAGGTGATGGCGGGGGTGGTGGTGGAGGTGGAAGGTGGTGGAGGTGGTAGTGGTGTAGATAGTGGTGGTGCTATAGTTGGTGGTGGTGGAGGTGTAGATGGTTGTGGTGGTGATGTAGATGGTGGTGATGGTTGTGTAGATGGTGGTGTAGATAGTGGTGGTGGTGGTGTAGATGGTGGTAGTGGTGGTGTAGATGGTGGTAGGGGTGGTGTAGATGTTTGTGTATATGGTGTTGGTGGTGTAGACGGTGGTAGTGATGGTGGTGTTTAAGATGGTGGTGAAGATTATGGTGGTGGTTGTGTAGATGGTGGTGTAGATAGTGGTGGTGGTGTAGATGGTGGTAGTGGTGGTGTAGATGTTTGTGTATATGGTGGTGATGGTGTAGATGGTGGTGTAGATGTTGTAGTGGTGTAGACGGTGGTGGTCTAGATGTTTGTGGTGGTGTAGATGGTGTTGGTGTAGATGGTGGTGGTGTAGATGGTGTTGGTGTAGATGGTGGTGGTGTAGATAGTGGTGGTGTAGATGGTGGTGGTGTAGATATTGGTGGTGTAGATGGTGGTGGTGCTGTAGATAGTGGTAGTGGTAGTGGTGTAGATAGTGGTGGTGTAGATAGTGGTGGAGGTGTAAATGGTGGTGGTGATGTAGATGGTAGTAGTGGTTGTGTAAATGGTGGTGTAGATGGTGGTGGTCTAGATGGTGGTGTAGATAGTGTTGGTGGTGTAGATGGTGGTGATGGTGTAGATGGTAGTGTAGATGTTGTAGTGGTGTAGATGGTGGTGGTCTAGATGGTGGTGTAGATGGTGGTGGTGTAGATGGTGGTGATGGTGGTGTAGATGGTGGTGTAGATAGTGGTGGTGTAGATGGTGGTGGTGTAGATTGTGGTGGTGATGTAGATGGTAGTGGTGGTTGTGTAGATAGTGTTGGTGGTGTAGATGGTGGTAGTGGTGTAGATGTTGGTAGTGGTAGTGATGTTTAAGATGGTGGTGAAGATTGTGGTGGTGTATTTGGTGGTGGTGTTGTAGATGGTGGTGATGGTGTAGATGGTGGTGGTGTAGGTGGTGGTGGTGGTGATGTAGATGGTGGTGTAGATGGTGGTGTAAGTGGTGGCGGTGTTGGGGGTGGCGGTGGTGTAGATGGTGGAGGTGGTGGTGGTGTAGATGGTGGTGCTGTAGTTGGTGGAGGTGTAGATGGTGTTGCTGGTGAAGATGGTGGTGGTGTAGATGGTGGTGGTTGTGTAGGTGGTGGTGGTGTAGTTGGTGGTGGTGGTTGTGTAGATGGTGGTAGTGGTGGTGTAGATGGTGGTAGTGGTGTAGATGTTCGTGTAGATGGTGGTAGTGGTGGTAGTGTTTAAGATGGTGGTGAAGATTGTGGTGGTCTATTTGGTGGTGGTGTTGTAGATGGTGGTGATGGTGTAGATGGTGGTCTAGATGTTTGTGGTGGTGTAGATGGTGGTGTAGATGGTGGTGGTGGTGTAGATAGTGTTGGTGTAGATGGTGGTGTAGTAGATGGTGGTGGTGTTGTAGATAGTGGTGGTGTAGATAGTGGTGGTGGTGGAGGTGTAGATGGTGGTGGTGTTGTAGATAGTGGTCGTGTAGATATTGGTGGTGTAGTAGATGGTGGTGGTGTTGTAGATAGTGGTGGTGGTGTAAATAGTGGTCGTGTAGATATTGGTGGTGTAGTAGATGGTGGTGGTGTTGTAGATGGTGGTGGTGGTGTAGATAGTGGTGGTGTAGATGGTGGTGGTGTAGGTGGTGGTGGTGTAAATTGTGGTGGTGGTGTAGATGGTACATGGTGGTGTAAATTATGATGGTGGTATAGATGGTGGTGGCATTGTAGATGTGGTGGTGGAGAAGAAGGTGGTGGTGGTGTAGATAGTGGTGGTGGTGGGGTAGATGGTGTAGGTGGTGGTGTTGTAGATGGTACTGTTGGTGGTGTAGATGGTGGTGGTGTAGATGGTGTTGGTGTAGATGGTGAAGATGGTGGTGGTGTTATAGATAGTGGTGGTGGTGTAGGTTTTGATGGTGGTGGTGTTGTAGATAGTGGTGGTGGTGTAGGTTTAGATGGTGGTGGTGTTGTAGATGGTGGTGGTGTTGTAGATAGTGGTGGTGGTGTAGGTTTAGATGGTGGTGTAGATAGTGGTTTAGACATGGAGATGGGCGGAATAATGGAAGATGGGTATTTCTCCTCATACCTGGATGCTGTGGTTGATTACGGGGTGATTACTGTGTAGAAGGTGATGATCAGGAGGTGTTGGATGTGAGAATGGGCAGGTGAAGGCAAAGCATTATGGGTACCGAGCTGTCTATCCACGTACCTTGCGTTTGCGCTCGGCCCGTTCCCGGGAACGTATCCTCCTCTGACGGGCTTTCTCCAGAGCCTTCAGGTCAGGACCCTGCTGCTCCACCAGCTCCACTCTGGACTTCTTAATGTGGGCAGCGGCATGCGCCATTGCTGCCTGCTACCTCCTACTACAGTGATTCCAGACAAAATCAACCCAAACCTCCTTTAAAATTCCCCCAAAGACTCCCAGAGTCCCAAAGAGCAGTAGCGCCAGCGAAGGGTTAAAATAAATTGATTCCCAGCGGGTGACTTTCCACGGAGAGCAGGAAGACGTTGGAGCCGAGCCGTCTGCTCCCACAACTCTGAGGGAAAGCAGAGGAGGAGGAAGGAAAGAAGAGAGAAAGAGAGAGGTGTAGCCACTAGTCCTCTATACCTCCAGCTACAACCACCACCCCATATGAACTGGTCCTGATCTACATTCAGAGCCCCACTCCCCGGAACTCTGCATCTGATGTTTGGACTGTGTGTTTGTGTGTGGATAGAAAGAGGGAGATATAGATAGATAGGGAGAGAGAGAGAGAGAGAGAGAGAGAGAGAGAGGAGGGGGCGTGTCTGATACACGCCACCAGAGGTAAGCTGACAGGCAGAGAGAGAGAATAAGAGAGACAGAGATCCAGCTGCTGACAGAGAGCACGGTTTACTCTCGTTTGGTTGGAAAGCGGAAAGAACCATGTGCTTCGAACCGAGGGGGACACAGAGGAGACACAGGAAATCTCCCTTAAATACCTTACTCCTTTCCCCTTACAATGGAGTAAAATGGTACATTCTGCTGCTGCCGAATTCACAGCTCGAGCACACACACACACACACACGCACACGCACACACACACACACGTCAGACTCCTCTGTTACTGAACACAACACTTCTTTACCTAGAGCCATGAAACCAATAAAGCAGTGTATAAAATCTACGAAAAGTATGAAATGACCTGCATTACAATTCCCCAGCCAAACAGGAAAATAGTCATATATTTATAATGGAGTGTGTGGGTTTAAAAACTAAACAAGGCATTATTATTTCATGCGTATGTACTGTACAGTTAGTTACATGTTGTTTACCCACATATGTAGGTTTCAAAATGTTTGTATGTCCACATGCTTGGAGTATAGAGTCATGTAAGTGTGTGTTGGCTGGAGAGGTGACACAGCACTGGTGATGGCATAATGTGTCTGTGCCACCTACCAGACAGCCCCAGCTGGACCTAGCTACTACGTACTGGCATCAACTCACACATCCTACACACTCACACCCAACCAGTGTTGGGGAAGCTACTCTGAAAATATAGTTTACCAAGCTACCGATTACTTCACACTGGAAGAAGTTGAGCTACACTAAAGCTACCCTTAAGAAAAATATAGTGAACTTAACTAAAGTTACATACAAATTACCTTTGCGGAAAATGATCATATCTACAGTGAATCTGACATTTCATAGAATTCAAATGGCAAGAACAGATCACTTTGGAGTCAGATGTTAACTGAATGTTTAATTTAGTCTATTGAACACAAAACATATGTTTCAAGGGAGAGTTAGGTAAGTCTAATGCCGAAACATAAAGGAAATTATTTTTGGGAAAAAACAATAGTGTGTAGTTCCAGTAGTTAGCTACATCGCTACATGGTAAAACAGTAGTGTGTAGTTCCAGTAGTTAGCTACATGGTAAAACAGTAGTGTGTAGTTCCAGTAGTTAGCTGCATCGCTACATGGTAAAACAGTAGTGTGTAGTTCCAGTAGTTAGCTACATGGTAAAACAGTAGTGTGTAGTTCCAGTAGTTAGCTACATCGCTACATGGTAAAACAATAGTGTGTAGTTCCAGTAGTTAGCTACATGGTAAAACAGTAGTGTGTAGTTCCAGTAGTTAGCTACATCGCTACATGGTAAAACAGTAGTGTGTAGTTCCAGTAGTTAGCTACATGGTAAAACAGTACTGTGTAGTTCCAGTAGTTAGCTACATCGCTACATGGTAAAACAGTAGTGTGTAGTTCCAGTAGTTAGCTACACTGCTACATGGTAAAACAGTAGTGTGTAGTTCCAGTAGTTAGCTACATCGCTACATGGTAAAACAGTAGTGTGTAGTTCCAGTAGTTAGCTACATCGCTACATGGTAAAACAGTACTGTGTAGTTCCAGTAGTTAGCTACATCGCTACATGGTAAAACAGTAGTGTGTAGTTCCAGTAGTTAGCTACATTGCTACATGGTAAAACAGTACTGTGTAGTTCCAGTAGTTAGCTACATCGCTACATGGTAAAACAGTAGTGTGTAGTTCCAGTAGTTAGCTACATTGCTACATGGTAAAACAGTACTGTGTAGTTCCAGTAGTTAGCTACATCGCTACATGGTAAAACAATAGTGTGTAGTTCCAGTAGTTAGCTACATCGCTACATGGTAAAACAGTACTGTGTAGTTCCAGTAGTTAGCTACATCGCTACATGGTAAAACAATAGTGTGTAGTTCCAGACACACCCCTCCTCAACCCTATTCAGTCTCATTGTATTCAGTGAAAGTCCATGTGATAAACCAGTCTTGTGTCTCCTTTTCAGGGGCACTGATATCTACATTAATGTCAATAATGTCATGAGACCATTGAACAAGACCGACTAAAGGAGGAGGAGCAGAAAGGGGATAGAGAGAAAGGAGAGAAAAGGGCGGAGAGGAAGAGGAGGGGCGAGAGTTCATCAAGCAGAGAGGGGTAATCATATTTATCATTACAATCACGGGAATGTCAAAAGCCTTATTAGAAACGGCTGCACTCTCACACATTCAGAGAATATACCTCTGTATTCACACCACAACACCACCATCTAAATAACGAAGGACTGGAATAAGTAGAGGACATCAACTGATATATTAGTACAATCCATTGATATAGAGATCTGTGATTTCTCCTTACAAAGCCAACTATGTCCTCCTACATTAGAATCATCTCAGCTACTCTAGTACGCGGCTAGCATTTCAAAAGCCACTGTTAGGAACAGAACAGTGAATGCTATATTCATTCTCACGAAGAGAGAATCCTTCTGGGTAGCACCGATGTAGCGGTCATGGCATGTTATCCTTTGAAGCTCAGCTGGTAGGGCATGGCACCTGTAACGCCAGGGTAGTGAGTTCAATTCCCAGAACCACCCACGTGCAAAATGTATGCAAGCATGACTGTAAATCGCTTTGGATAAAAGTGTCTGCTAAATGGCTTGAAGTTGGAAGTTTACATACACCTTAGCCAAATACATTTAAACTCAGTTTTTCACAATTCCTGACATTTAATCCTAGTAACAATTCCCTATCTTTGGTAAATTAGGATCACCACTTTATTTGAAGAATGTGAAATGTCAGAATAATAGTAGAGAGAATGACTTATTTCAGCTTTTATTTGTTTCATCACATTCCCAGTGGGTCAGAAGTTTACATACATTCAATTAGGATTTGGTAGCATTGCCTTTAAATTGTTTAACTTGGGTCAAACATTTCGGGTAGCCTTCCACAAGCTTTCCACAATAAGTTGGGTGAATTTTGGCCCATTCCTCCTGACAGACCTTGTGTAACTGAATTAGGTTTGTAGGCCTCCTTGCTCGCACACACTTTTTCAGTTCTGCCCACAAATTTTCTATAGGATTGAGGTCAGGGCTTTGTGATGGCCACTCCAATACCTAGACTTTGTTGTCCTTAAGCCATTTTGCCTCAACTTTGGAATTATGCTTGGGGGTCATTGTCCATTTGGAAGACCCATTTGCGACCAAGCTTCAACTTCCTGACTGATGTCTTGAGATGTTGCTTCAATATATCCACATAATTTCCCCCCCTTATGATGCCATCTATTTTGTGAACTGCACCAATCCCTCCTGCAGCAAAGCAGAGGTCTTGGCTGATATATCTTGATTTTCCCATGATGTCAAGCAAAGAGGCACGTAGTTTGAAGGTAGTCCTTGAAATACATCCACAGATACACCTCCAATTGACTCCAATTATGTCAATTAGCAGCTTCTAAAGCCATGACATCATGGACTTTTCCAAGTTGCAGAGTTAACTTGGTGTATGTGAACTTCTGACCCACTGGAATTGTGATACAGTGAATTATATGTGAAATAATCGGTCTGTAAACAATTGTTGGAAAAATGACTGTGTCATGCACTATAGTTTGTTAACAAGAAATGTGTGGAGTGGTTGAAAACGAGTTTTAATGAAATTTACTGCAGCATAACATGAATCAAAACATTACTAAATCTTACATAAGCTAGCATTCATCTAGGTTTTTGTTATGAAATATGACAGTAAAGACCCTCCTTTCCAACAGTGAATGTTGGCAGGTTAATTTCAGCACCACAGACAGGGTTTTGTATTTTATCTTACTGACTTGAACATGACCCCACACTTAAATGTAAAATGCTGTGTGGATTTGAATGTTAAGCCCTGTCCACGGTGCTGAAAGCAATGCTGGCAAAGAGAGCAATGAGGATTAGATCAGTTCACTGGCAACTTCACATTGTATTCTAATAGAATAGAGCACCATTTGACCCTCTTAAAACACACAAAGTTTGTTTACTTATTTTACCCTTATTTTACCCTTATTTTACCAGGTAAGTTGACTGAGAACATATTCTCTTTTACAGAACGACCTGGGGAAGAGTTACAGGGAAGAGGAGAAGGGATGAATGAGCCAATTGGAAGCTGGGGATGATTAGTTGACCATGATGGTATGAGGGCCAGATTGTGAATTTAGCCAGGACACCGGGGTTAACACCCCTACTCTTACAATAAGTGCCATGGGATCTTTAGTGACCACGTTGTGTTTTAACGTCCCATCTGAAACACATACAGAAGGATCCCTTCTCTCACTCAGTCCTTCCTGTTTGGAATCGCACCATTTGAACCAAGGAGCACCTACTCATTGACCACTCAAGGAGCGAGAACATCGCCTGCTCTGCATTGTCTAACAGCCCACACAACACTACACCTTTCACCATTTCCAACGCAGTATGTTTTGGTTCAATTCTGGCTGTTAAATTCTGGCCTCTGCCTCCAACAGTTCCTGCTGCTATACCATGCCGCCACCTAGTGACCAATTTAATATTACACCGATTTAATCCATAAGGATGACAGCTCTTTCTGGGTGGTTGCATGTGGATTTTATAAGCACCACTCTCATTTCATTGCATGTCCTCAAGATATGTATATAAAATACATGATGTATGTTTGGAGTGTGTGCTGCTTTATTCTGGTGTTTAGATGTAGATTTCTAGGTGACTTGCAGCCGAGGCACTTGTGCTGACTAGGAGCTCCTGCTCCTTTAGAGCATAGTCTAGATGACCATGTTGAAGACAGTATCCTGGCTCTCAGTAATGTGATGTTGCATGTTGAAGACAGTATCCTGGTTCCCAGTAATGTGATGTTGAAGACAGTATCCTGGTTCTCAGTAATGTGATGTTGAAGACAGTATCCTGGCTCTCAGTAATGTGATGTTGCATGTTGAAGACAGTATCCTGGTTCTCAGTAATGTGATGTTGAAGACAGTATCCTGGTTCTCAGTAATGTGATGTTGAAGACAGTATCCTGGCTCTCAGTAATGTGATGTTGCATGTTGAAGACAGTATCCTGGTTCTCAGTAATTTGATGTTGAAGACAGTATCCTGGTTCTCAGTAATGTGATGTTGAAGACAGTATCCTGGTTCTCAGTAATGTGATGTTGAAGACAGTATCCTGGTTCTCAGTAATGTGATGTTGAAGACAGTATCCTGGCTCTCAGTAATGTGATGTTGAAGACAGTATCCTGGCTCTCAGTATTGTGATGTTGAAGACAGTATCCTGGCTCTCAGTAATGTGATGTTGAAGACAGTATCCTGGTTCTCAGTAATGTGATGTTGTATGTTGAAGACAGTATCCTGGCTCTCAGTAATGTGATGTTGAAGACAGTATCCTGGCTCCCAGTAATGTGATGTTGAAGACAGTATCCTGGCTCTCAGTAATGTGATGTTGTATGTTGAAGACAGTATCCTGGCTCTCAGTAATGTGATGTTGCATGTTGAAGACAGTATCCTGGCTCTCAGTAATGTGATGTTGAAGACAGTATCCTGGTTCTCAGTAATGTGATGTTGAAGACAGTATCCTGGTTCTCAGTAATGTGATGTTGAAGACAGTATCCTGGTTCTCAGTAATGTGATGTTGAAGACAGTATCCTGGCTCTCAGTAATGTGATGTTGAAGACAGTATCCTGGCTCTCAGTATTGTGATGTTGTATGTTGAAGACAGTATCCTGGCTCTCAGTAATGTGATGTTGTATGTTGAAGACAGTATTCTGGCTCTCAGTAATGTGATGTTGTATGTTGAAGACAGTATCCTGGCTCTCAGTAATGTGATGTTGCATGTTGAAGACAGTATCCTGGCTCTCAGTAATGTGACGTTGTATGTTGAAGACAGTATCCTGGTTCTCAGTAATGTGATGTTGAAAACAGTATCCTGGCTCTCAGTATTGTGATGTTGTATGTTGAAGACAGTATCCTGGTTCTCAGTAATGTGATGTTGAAGACAGTATCCTGGCTCTCAGTATTGTGATGTTGTATGTTGAAGACAGTATCCTGGTTCTCAGTAATGTGATGTTGAAGACAGTATCCTGGTTCTCAGTAATGTGATGTTGCATGTTGAAGACAGTATCCTGGCTCTCAGTAATGTGATGTTGAAGACAGTATCCTGGTTCTCAGTAATGTGATGTTGAAGACAATATCCTGGCTATCAGTATTGTGATGTTGTATGTTGAAGACAGTATCCTGGCTCTCAGTAATGTGATGTTGTATGTTGAAGACAGTATTCTGGCTCTCAGTAATGTGATGTTGTATGTTGAAGACAGTATCCTGGCTCTCAGTAATGTGATGTTGCATGTTGAAGACAGTATCCTGGCTCTCAGTAATGTGATGTTGAAGACAGTATCCTGGCTCTCAGTAATGTGATGTTGCATCTTGAAGACAGTATCCTGGTTCTCAGTAATGTGATGTTGAAGACAGTATCCTGGTTCTCAGTAATGTGATGTTGAAGACAGTATCCTGGTTCTCAGTAATGTGATGTTGCATGTTGAAGACAGTATCCTGGCTCTCAGTAATGTGATGTTGTATGTTGAAGACAGTATCCTGGTTCTCAGTAATGTGATGTTGAAGACAGTATCCTGGCTCTCGGTAATGTCATGTTGCATGTTGAAGACAGTATCCTGGCTCTCAGTAATGTGATGTTGAAGACAGTATCCTGGCTCTCAGTAATGTGATGTTGAAGACAGTATCCTGGCTCTCAGTAATGTGATGTTGTATGTTGAAGACAGTATCCTGGCTCTCAGTAATGTGATGTTGAAGACAATATCCTGGCTCCCAGTAATGTGATGTTGAAGACAGTATCCTGGTTCTCAGTAATGTGATGTTGAAGACAGTATCCTGGTTCTCAGTAATGTGATGTTGCATGTTGAAGACAGTATCCTGGCTCCCAGTAATGTGATGTTGAAGACAGTATCCTGGTTCTCAGTAATGTGATGTTGAAGACAGTATCCTGGTTCTCAGTAATGTGATGTTGAAGACAGTATCCTGGTTCTCAGTAATGTGATGTTGCATGTTGAAGACAGTATCCTGGCTCCCAGTAATGTGATGTTGAAGACAGTATCCTGGTTCTCAGTAATGTGATGTTGAAGACAGTATCCTGGTTCTCAGTAATGTGATGTTGAAGACAGTATCCTGGTTCTCAGTAATGTGATGTTGAAGACAGTATCCTGGTTCTCAGTAATGTGATGTTGCATGTTGAAGACAGTATCCTGGCTCCCAGTAATGCGATGTTGTATGCATCTCTCTGTTTATTCTCCATGAATGTTCCTCATACAGCAGGAATGGCTGAAGGAACCAGAGGTAACTCATTTCCGAGTTGTAGGTGTACAAACTGGACGAGCTCTTTACTGTAAATCCTCATTCTGTTGACATCAGCCTGATCCATGTCTCTCTTATCAGCACAAAGAACATCTGTACCAGTAACACACTCCTTTGAGGAATGAGGGGCAAGCCACCATATTACCCACATCCTCCTCCCTCCTCCTCCTCCCTCCATCACCATTTCTGTCCAAAAGCCTCCCAGAGGAGGGCCAGTATTTCAGCAAAATCTCTTCATATTTCAATGGTTTTATTAACACAACTCACTTCTGAGTCTTTATTCACTATTTGGTATCCGTTTTTGTGAGACTAAAATAAAAGTAGGGGAGAGGAGGGGTGTGTGTGTGTGTGTGTGTGTGTGTGTGTGTGTGTGTGTGTGTGAGAGAGAGAGAGAGAATTATGCCTGTGCACCATCTGGCTGCCCTGACACACACAGAGCAGCACAGCCCTTCACCTTCACTCCACAGTCTATAGCCCACAGGCAGTCCTTCAAAAACTAGTCTATAGCCCACAGGCGGTCCTTCAAGAACTAGTCTATAGCCCACAGGCGGTCCTTCAAGAACTAGTCTATAGCCCACGGGCGTTCCTTCAAGAACTAGTCTATAGCCCACAGCTGGTCCTTCAAGAACTAGTCTATAGCCTACAGCTGGTCCTTCAAGACAGCCTATAGCCCACAGGCGGTCCTTCAAGAACTAGTCTATAGCCTACAGCTGGTCCTTCAAGACAGCCTATAGCCCACAGGCGGTCCTTCAAGAACTAGTCTATAGCCCACAGGCGGTCCTTCAAGAACTAGTCTATAGCCTACAGCTGGTCCTTCAAGACAGCCTATAGCCCACAGGCGGTCCTTCAAGAACTAGTCTATAGCCCACAGGCGGTCCTTCAAGAACTAGTCTATAGCCCACAGGCGGTCCTTCAAGAACTAGTCTATAGCCTACAGCTGCTCCTTCAATACCTACTGTGTATTCTTAAATGGGGAGGGTGGTGGTATTGGGACAATTGGTTTCCATTGTACAAAAACAAGGTAGTGAGACTTGCCCACTGAAAGACAGACAGATAGGTTGACTAAAGTACAGACAGACAGACAGACAGACAGACAGACAGACAGACAGACAGACAGACAGACAGACAGGTCGACTAAAGTACAGACAGACAGACAGACAGACAGACAGACAGACAGACAGACAGACAGGTCGACTAAAGTACAGACAGACAGACAGACAGACAGACAGACAGAGTCAGGTGCTAGCGCTGAGAGCATCTCTGTTCCTGTAGAGGAGTGCATTGTGCGGACAAAGAGGCACCACAGACAAAGCCACACCCTCAATCTCTCTCTCTCTGTTGCCATGAGAACACCACTGTATCACATCACATGAATTACTATAAAGCCACTATTGTATACAAACTCTACAATTCCTATTATTATATATACGCTTCAGACACAATAGGAGTGCTGTTGGGTAATGGTCTCCACTCTCTGGTAATGTGATGTGATTTATTGTGATGTAATGTGATGTATTGTGATGTATTGTGATGTATTTTTTATGTAACCTTTATTTGTGATGTATTGTGATGTAATGTGATGTATTGTGATGTATTGTGATGTATTGTGATGTAATGTGATGTAATGTGATGTATTGTGATGTAATGTGATGTATTTTTTATGTAACCTTTATTTGTGATGTATTGTGATGTAATGTGATGTATTGTGATGTATTGTGATGTAATGTGATGTATTGTGATGCAATGTGATGTAATGTGATGTATTGTGATGTAATGTGATGTATTGTGATGTATTTTTTATGTAACCTTAATTTGTGATGTATTGTGATGTAATGTGATGTATTGTGATGTAATGTGATGTATTGTGATGTAATGTGATGTATTGTGATGTATTGTGATGTAATGTGATGTATTGGGATGTATTTTTTATGTAACCTTAATTTGTGATGTATTGTGATGTATTGTGATGTAATGTGATGTATTGTGATGTAATGTGATGTAATGTGATGTATTGTGATGTATTTTTTATGTAACCTTTATTTGTGATGTATTGTGATGTAATGTGATGTATTGTGATGTATTTTTTATGTAACCTTTATTTGTGATGTATTGTGATGTAATGTGATGTATTGTGATGTATTTTTTATGTAACCTTTATTTGTGATGTGATGTGATGTATTTTTTTATGTAACCTTTATTTGTGATGTATTGTACCTCCCTGGTTGTAGCTATGCAGGTCACCAGGAACAATCTATCCCAGCCTGTCACCTTTGAACCTCTAGGTGGGGGAATATTAAGTGGTGGGGGAGGTGTATGCGGGTCCATGTTCATGTGTGTGTGTGTGTGTGTAGATGTGGTGAGGGTGCGGTTTTAATGTATTGTCATCCTCTGAACCATGATGGGAAGCAAATGACAGAGGTGTGATTGAAATGTAATGTCTGTCACTGTGGGTGTTAGATTAGTATGTTGCTGGCATCTTAAGACAAGACTACATATCATAAATCTGTAAGCTAGTCGTCTAGTATGTGATGACCATGGACTTCACTTGTATTTGTAATATCACAGTAAATGTGGTAAGAATAAGAAAGTAGGATGAAATTGATAAACCACTCTAACACCACAAAGATGCTCTCTCACATTTTCAAACCGATGTGTCATTGTTCAACAAATCTATATGTTTTGCATACAATGGAAATGCTCACCAAGTAGAGGGAATGTCAGTGTCTTGACTCTGAATGTGAGGTCAACACCAAAACCCCAGGGGAGACAAAAAGAGACACAGCCCCCTCCTCTCCTCAGGGCGTTGCTGTAAATGACAACGTGTTCTCAGTCAACTTACCTGGTAAATAAAATAAGGGTTCAATAAAATAAACCAATCAAAGCTCTCTACACCCCTATGGTGTTGTGTCATAAAGGAAGCACACACACACACACACACACACACACACACACACACACACACACACACACACACACACACACACACACACACACACACACACACACACACACGGCTGTCTGGAGTTCTGCTCTCTGCCTCTCCATCGCCCTGGTAACCCATTGCTTAGCAACAAGGGGGGGGGGGGGCTGGTAAATTCCACTTCTCTGTGTGTGATGGGCCGTCCCACGGGTTTCATTAGGCCAACCTGAGCCTTCACAGGCCTGAATGAGAACATATTCATACTGTATAGAAACACACACCTCCTGGATGAACTATAATGCAGATTCATGATAGCATCTGAACTGAGAGAAGTGGATATGTGTGTGTGCGTGCGTGTGTGCGTGTGTGTGTGTGTGTGTGTGTGTGTGTGTGTGTGTGTGTGTGTGTGTGTGTGTGTGTGCGTGCAGCCAGGCTACAAACTCCTGTCTCACAGTCTACCATTAAACCTCTGTAAACAAAGCCTTATGAGAAAGAGAAATACAGGGGAGAGAGATGGATGGAGGATTCATCAGTGCCCCAGCCAAATGATATGTCCCAGATCTCCCCATGAGGGTCATGATGACATCATGTATCCCCATTCTCCTCAGAGTTCAACTTACTGGCTGGAGTGGAATAGGTGGAATGGTATCAATAACAAACACGTGGTTGCTACATGGTGGATGCCATTCCATCTACTCCGTTCCAGACATTATTATGATTCGTCCTCCCCTCAGCAGCCTCCACTGCTAAGGACACACACAAAGACACACGCGCGCACACACATTTTACACACTAACGTGCTTAAATTCTGTCTCTGCTGGCATTTAACACCACCAGTCACAGTGTAGAGAATTAAAACACTTCACACCAACCACAACAGAAGCACTTTTCCCAAATACACACATCTACCCCTAGGTGGGGCTGTTACCTACACACATCTACCCCTAGGTGGGATTCTTACCTACACAGGAGTATACAGCATATCAACCACAGGAGATTGACTCACACATACTCTATAGTACTTATAGTACATGCACACTCTCTCCTGGATGTTTAGGCCTGATGAGTTATTCACAATGTAACGCACACAGCAATCAATAAAGATACATATCAAAACAAGCTACAGGGCTAGCATCTGCTGACCTGCTACTGTAGCGAATGCTAGCGCCTTAGCATTATCTCCGTAGAAAGAGTAGGTTAATGACGTTGATTATAATGCACAATGAAGAGATAAAGCAGGGGGGCTTCCTTATGGTGGGATTAAAGATAAGCCTGTGATAAAGTAACACTGTCCCCCTGAGACACAGACAGAGAGAGAGAGAGAGAGAGAGACACAGAGAGAGAGAGAGAGAGCGACAGAGAGAGAGAGAGACAGAGACAGAGAGAGAGAGAGAAAGACAGAGAGAGAGAGAGAGAGAGCGAAAGACCGCACTCGCAGTGCTTTTGAGAGAGAGAGAGAGAGAGACAGAGACAGAGAGAGACAGAGACAGAGACAGAGAGAGAAAGACAGAGAGAGAGAGAGAGAGAGCGAAAGACCGCACTCGCAGTGCTTTTGAGAGAGAGAGAGAGAGAGAGAGAGAGAGAGAGAGACAGACAGACAGAGACAGAGACAGAGAAAGACAGAGACAGAGAGAGAGAGAGAGAGAGAGAGACAGAGAGAGCATTCAAGGCCCCTAAAGCACTCCCTCCCTGACACAAAACAGCACATCACAGCTAGACTCGTTAGCGACCACTGTAAGCTAACTCATGATGGCACCCATATCTTTCAGTTTCCTGAAGGGTTCATACAGAGTGCTTACAATAAGGTTAGGTTAGCTTAGCCTAGCGCTACGGGGGTTGTTAAGGGCCGAAAGCGTCCAGTTATAATACAGGGGGAGGGTCTCAGGACGTTAGGACCAGAGTCTAACTAGACTAGTCTACTTTAGCCTTACCTGGCCTGTGGCTCCCACCACCATGCCTGTGTTCATGGGTGCTCTGATGGGGTGGTCGCAGCTCTAACCCCCGGGGAATATCCAGAGTGTGTGAGAAGGTACAGCTAGATGGTCCGTGACATAAGGGGGGAGTGTGTGAGGGGGCGTGGGGAGAGCTCTAGTGTGCAGGACGGTGTGGTCGACTACTGTGAGTGGATTAGTGAGTACCGTGCTGGAGGTATTAGCAGACTGTGTTTGAGACCCACACACACACAGACAGAAGATGGGAGTGTGTGTGTGTGTGTGTGTGTGTGCGCGCGCTCAGGGGGATTAGCCAGACAGAAATAGAGGAGTCTTCTCTGCTGACCTAGAATAAGACCTGACCGGGACCAAGGAGTGATACACACACACACACACACACACACACACACACACGCACACACACAACCTGCTGCTTCGTCACCACTTCCACAGGATTAGGCAAGTAGTACAAGTAGCACAATAGTATCTATTAACTAAGTAATAGTACCTATCAACTAAGTAATAAGACAATAGTACCTATTAACTAAGTAAAAGAACAACACACAGTAGACTAACTAATTACAGGGAACCCTCCCAACGTGTCAATTTTCATTCCCTTTTCATATCTAGGGCCCGATCATACTTGAGCCAACCTGTTAATCAGAAATGACAAGTCCTTTCCCTGTGGATGTATATGAAGGAGGGAGGTAGCTATGTGTCTTATGTAGAGCAAATCCGTATCTAAAGAGAGAACATCTGACCATCTAAACCCAGTGATTCATGATCTCAGATGTAGGAGTGAGTGTGTGTGTGTGTGTGTGTGTGTGTGTGTGTACGTACGTGCGTGCGTGTGTGTGTTTTGAAATCGCTGTTTATCTGTGCATTCTTATTGAGCTCATGTTTGTTTTCCAGCAGTGGTTGAACTGCCATTGGAAGACAATACCTATATCTGTACCAAGCCCTTGTAAGGACAGCATCTCAAGCCATGGTATCTGTCATGTCATGTAGCTACCAGATCTTCATCCCGGGTCTACCGTAGAACGACTAGCTACAGTACCTAGATATTTATGAACCACACGTTAACGGGGACATACACTACAGTATAGAGCGTGTTCCATAACCAAATATATATATAGAGAGAGAAGGGGGGGGGGGGGGGGGGTACAGAAGATGGTGACATTAGAATCTCTCTCTTATTCACACACCCTCAGGTTCACTGTATGCCCTGCCAGTCCTACCATAGACAACGAGTCTACTGTATGTTCTGTACAGAGGCACCACAGAGCCAGCAGATAGGAATTCTATTAGGGGGCTGTGTTAATTTTGCTTTGTGACCGGGAACAGGATCAATAAAGGACTGACGGCCAATGGATATCATGGACCCAGCAACTCTGTTACGCAATATGACTGGTGCCTTTGCTCACGGTGTGACAGGGGTCATCCATGTACTATGGCAATAGGGTAAAGCTTTTAACTCGTATTTCTACTACTACTACCTCTTTCTGCATAATGTTTATTTTGAATGGAGTCGTTTCTCTTGGTTAAGCCTGCAGTGTGGCATACTATTGGGAACCAGGCCAATCCCTCTGAAATGACATCGATCCCTGAGTTTAGGAAGTAAATGAGAGAATGAATATAGCCTACAGCTGGAAGCTGACATAGAGAAAGAAATCAAAACTGTCGCTCTAGATCTATACACTATATATACACAAAAATATTAAAATTAGTGGATTCGGCTATTTCAGCCACACCCTATGCTGACAGGTGTTTAAAATCAAGCACAAGGCCATGCAATCTCCATAGACAAACATTGGCAGTAGAATGGCCTTACTGAAGAGCTCAGTGACTTTCAATGTTGCACCGTCATAGGATGCCACCATTCCAACAAGTCACTTTGTCAAATGTCAGCCCTGCTAAAGCTGCCCCCAACTGTAAGTGGTGTTATTGGGATTCCATCACCGAGCAGCTGAACACAAGCCTAAGATCACCATGCGCAACGCCAAGCATCGGCTGGAGTGGTGAAAGCTCACCACCATTGGACTCTGGAGCAGTGGAAATGCGTTCTCTGGAGTGATGAATCACGCTTCACCATCTGGCAGTCCGATAGACGAATCTGAGCTTGGCGGATGCCAGGAAAATGCTACCTGCCCAAACGCATAGAGCCAACTGTAAAGTTTGGTGGAGGAGGAATAATGGTCTGGGGCTGTTTTTTATGGTTTGTGCTAGGCCCTTTAATTCCAGTGAAGGGAAATCTTAACGCTACAGCATAAAATTTCATTTTATACGATTCTGTGTTTCCAAGTTTGTGGAAGGCCCTTTCCTGTTTCAGCATGACAATGCTCCCATGCACAAAGCGAGATCCATACAGAAATGGTTTGTCGAGAACGGTGTGGAAGAACTGGACTGTCCTGCACAGAGCCCTGACCTAAACCCCATCGAACAACTTTGGGATGAATTGGAACGCTGTCTGCGAGCCAGCCCTAATTGCTCAACATCAGTGCCTGACATCACTAATGCTCTTGTGGCTGAATGGAAGCACCAAGTTCCCCGCAGCAATGTTCCAACATCTAGTGGAAAGCCTTCCATATGATTGGAGGCTGTTATATCAGCAAAGGGGGGGACCAACTCCATATTAATGCCCATGATTTTGGAATGAGATGTTTGAAAAGCAGGTGTCCACATACTTTTGGTCATGTAGTACATGTTTCACAAAGATAACAATTTATTTAATGAGGCTTTTTTAGTGTGTGACACACACACACACACACGCACGCACACACACACACACACACACACACACACACACACACACACACACACACACATATATTAATGATATATACACAGTTGTATTATGCATACAGAGGATTGAGACAATTGTGATAGCTATCCTAGCCACAATACAAGATGAAACAACATTGATAACCTTTATAGCGTAGTGTGGCTGTCCCTGGCAAAAATATCAAATCAAATCAAAATGGTGTTTGTCACATTCGCCAAATACAACAAGTGTAGACTTTACAGTGAAATATATACTTGCAAGTCCTTAACCCTTAACCAACAATGCAGTTTAATGAAAAAAAAATGAGTGTTAAGAAAGTATTTACAAAATAAACTGAAGTAAACAATAAATAAATAAAAAGTAGAAAAGGAAAAAAAAGAATAAAATAGAAAAATAACAAATAATTAAAGAGCAACAATAAAATAAAAAGGCTATATACAGGGGTACTGGTACAGCTGTAGGACTTTTCCAGGATCTGACCCATGTCAAATGTTTTCAGTAGGCATTGTCGTGCCCTCTTCACGACTGTCTTGGTGTGATTGGACCATGATAGTTTGTTGGTGATGTGGACACCAAGGAACTTGAAGCTCTCAACCTGCTCCACTTCAACCCCATCGATGACAATGGGGGCGTGCTCGGTCCTCCTTTTTCTGTAGTCCACGATCAACTTCTTTGTCTTGATCACGTTAAGGGAGAGGTTGTTGTCCTGACACCACATTGCCAGGTCTCTGACCTCCTCCCTGTAGGCAATCTCATCATTGTTGTGTCATCGGCAAACTTAATGATGGTGTTGGGTGCGTGCTCAGGGGACTGAGCACGCACCCCTGAGGGGCCCCCGTGTTGAGGATCAGCGTAGCGGATGTGTTGTTACCAACCCTTACCACCTGGGGGCGGCCCGTCAGGAAGTCCAGGATCCAGTTGAAGAGGGAGTTGTTGAGTTCCAGGGTCCTTAGTTGAATGCTGAGCTGTAGTCAATGAATAGCATTCTCACGTAGGTTTTCCTTTTGTTCAGGTGGGAAAGGCCAGTGTGAAGTGCAATAGAGATTGTGTCATCTGTGGATCTGTTGGGGGGGTTTGCAAATTGTAGTGGATCTAGGGTTTCTGAGATAATGGTGTTGATGTGAGCCATGACCAGCCTTTCAAAGCATTTCATGACCAGGCATTCTCAGCTTCTAAAGGGAACTTAAACAGATATCAACACTAGAGGTGTTTACACATTATCTCACTGTCCTTTCTCTTTCCATCAGAGAGTGAGAGGGGGGGGGCAACTTTGGGAAAATGCGTCAATAGCAACCTTGGGAAAATCCTCTGTATTATCATTAACAGCATGCTCATACATTTCCTCAGGGAAAACAATGTACTGAGCAAATGTCAAATTGGCGTTTACAAAATGATTGTACGACAGACCACGAATTCATCCTGCATACCCTAATTGACAAACAAACAACCCAAAACAAAGGCAAAGTCTTCTCATGCTTTGTTGATTTCCCAAAAACCTTTCACTCAATTTGGCATGAGGGTTTGCTATACAAATTGATGGAAAGTGGTGTTGGGGGAAAACATACGACATTACAAAATCCGTGTGGTGAGACAGGGATGTAGCTTAAGCCCCACCCTCTTCAAAATATATATCAACGAATTGGCGAAGGCACTAGATCAGTCTGCAGCACCGGCCTCACTCTACTAGAATCTGAAGTCAAATGTCTACTGTTTGCTGATGATCTGGTGCTTTTGACACCAACCAAGAAGGGCCTACAGCAGCACCTAGATCTTCTGCACAGATTCTGACAGACCTGGGCCCTGACAGTAAAACTCAGTAGGACCAAAATAATGGTGTTCCAAAAAAGGTCCAGTCGCCAGGACCCACAAATACAAATTTCATCTGGACACTGTTTCCCAAGAGCACAGAAAAAACTACATACCTTGGCCTAAACATCAGGCCTAAACATCGGCGCCACATGTAACTTCCACAAAGAGGGGAATGATCTGAGAGACAAGGCAAGAAGGGCCTTCTATGCCATCAAAAGGAACATAAAATTTGACATACTAATTAGGATCTGGCAAAAAAATACTTGAATCAGTTATAGAACCCATTGACCTTTATGATTGTGAGGTCAGGGGTCCGCTCACCAACCAGGAATTCACAAAATTTAACAAACACCAAATTGAGACTCTGCATGCAAAAAAAATCATCTGTGTACAATGTAAAACACCAAATAATGCATGCAGGGCATAATTAGGCTAATCCAGAATAGAGCCGTTAAATTCTACAACAACCTACAAGGAAGCGATTCCCAAAACAAAGCCCTCACCCACAGAGAGATGAACCTGGAGAAGAGTCCCCTAAGCAAGCTGGTCCTGGGGCTCTGTTCACAAACACAAACAGACCCCACAGAGCCCCAGGACAGCAACACAATTAGACCCAAACAAATCATGAGGAAACAAAAATATAATTACTTGACACATTGGAAAGAATTAACAAAAAAAACTGAGCAAACTAGAATGCTATTTGGCCCTAAACAGAGAGTACACAGTGGCAGAATACCTGACCATCGTGACTGACCCAAACTTAAGGAAAGCTTTGGCTGTCAAGAGAAGACAGGCTATGTGCACACTGCCCACAAAATGAGGTGGAAACTGAGCTGCACTTCCTAAGCTCCTGTCCAATGTATGACCATATTAGAGACACATATTTCCCTCAGATTACACAGATCCACAAAGAATTCAAAAACAAACCTGATTTTGATAAACCATTTTAACCATTTGCACATCATTACAATACTGTATATATATATAATATGACATTTGTAATGTGTTTATTATTTTGGAACTTCTGTGAGTGTCATTTTTACTGTTAAATTTTATTGTTGGGAAAGAGAGAGAAAAAGAGCGAGTGTGAGTGTGTGAGAGAGAGCGAGAGAGAGAGAGGAGAGCGAGAGAGAGGAGAGCGAGAGAGACAGAGAGAGAGCGAGAGCGAGAGAGAGAGAGAGAGGAGAGCGAGAGACAGAGACAGAGACAGAGAGAGAGAGGAGAGCGAGAGAGAGAAAGAGAGAGGAGAGCGAGAGAGACAGAGAGAGAGAGAGAGAGGAGAGCGAGAGAGAGCGAAAGAGAGAAAGAGAGGAGAGCGAGAGAGACAGAGAGAGAGAGAGAGAGAGAGAGAGGAGAGCGAGAGAGAGAGAGAGAGAGAGAGGAGAGAGAGAGAGAGAGGAGAGCGAGAGAGGAGAGCGAGAGAGGAGAGCGAGAGAGACAGAGAGAGAGAGAGAGGAGAGCGAGAGAGAGAGGAGAGCGAGAGAGAGAGAGGAGAGCGAGAGCGAGAGAGAGAGATAGAGGAGAGCGAGAGAGACAGAGAGAGAGAGAGAGGAGAGCGAGAGAGAGAAAGAGAGAAAGAGAGAGGAGAGCGAGAGAGACAGAGACAGAGACAGAGAGAGATAGAGCGAGAGAGAGAGAGAGAGAGAGGAGAGCGAGAGAGAGAGAGGAGAGCGAGAGAGGAGAGCGAGAGAGGAGAGCGAGAGAGACAGAGAGAGAGAGAGAGAGAGGAGAGCGAGAGAGAGAGGAGAGCGAGAGAGAAGGAGAGACAGAGAGAGAGAGAGGAGAGCGAGAGAGACAGAGAGACAGAGAGACAGAGAGAGAGACAGAGAGAAAGAGAGAGAGAGCGAGAGAGAGACAGAGAGAGACAGAGAGAGACAGAGAGAGAGACAGAGAGAAAGAGACAGAGAAAGAGACGGAGAGAGACAGATAGAGAGAGAGAGAGAGAGAGGAGAGCGAGAGAGAGAAAGAGAGAGGAGAGCGAGAGAGACAGAGAGAGAGAGAGAGGAGAGCGAGAGAGAGAGAAAGAGAGAAAGAGAGGAGAGCGAGAGAGACAGAGAGAGAGAGAGAGAGAGAGAGGAGAGCGAGAGAGAGAGAGAGAGGAGAGAGAGAGAGAGAGGAGAGCGAGAGCGAGAGAGGAGAGCGAGAGAGGAGAGCGAGAGAGACAGAGAGAGAGAGAGAGGAGAGCGAGAGAGAGAGGAGAGCGAGAGAGAGAGAGGAGAGCGAGAGCGAGAGAGAGAGATAGAGGAGAGCGAGAGAGACAGAGAGAGAGAGAGAGGAGAGCGAGAGAGAGAAAGAGAGAAAGAGAGAGGAGAGCGAGAGAGACAGAGACAGAGACAGAGAGAGATAGAGCGAGAGAGAGAGAGAGAGAGAGGAGAGCGAGAGAGAGAGAGGAGAGCGAGAGAGGAGAGCGAGAGAGGAGAGCGAGAGAGACAGAGAGAGAGAGAGAGAGAGGAGAGCGAGAGAGAGAGGAGAGCGAGAGAGAAGGAGAGACAGAGAGAGAGAGAGGAGAGCGAGAGAGACAGAGAGACAGAGAGACAGAGAGAGAGACAGAGAGAAAGAGAGAGAGAGCGAGAGAGAGACAGAGAGAGACAGAGAGAGACAGAGAGAGAGACAGAGTTCCGGAGTTCCAAATTGAGCAGCTGCTGAAAAATGAGCTCCTGTATATATTGAGATTTAAATGGTTTTTTAGAGTGAAGTACATCGAAAAAATCAAAAGAAAACTGCAAGACTCAATAGAAGACAATACAAGCAACAAACCAAAAAAGACAGGATTTCGAAAAAGTAACTATATTTCATAAAATTATACAGTTATCTTAGCTAGCTGAATTGTTAGCTGAATTGTTTACATGTTGCTAAGCAGTTGCTAGGGACTCTCCTGGAAGAAGCTAGCTAGCTTACAAAGAATAACAAAAAAAATATCTAGTTAACAGAAGAAAGGAAGACAAAATAAGGACAAAATAAGGACAGAAGAAAAAAGAAAAGAAAAAAGGACAACAAAGTGAAACAGTCCTCTGAAGAAACAAGAGAGCATTATACAAGAAACAGCACTTCTATTGCAACATTGTAGCCAAAATCACCAGCGTTGCTATGGAAATTGTTTACCCACCAGACATCCAAACAGAGAAAGCTAAGAAAAGTTTCAAAGGTTTGTTGATGGGACAGAACCATGAATGCCTGTTTGCAGATCTTACCAGTTACAAAACAAGAGCAAATTTAATTTTTAATACCAATCGAGGGAACATATGGAAAAAGGTTATTTGCAACCATTTCCCTTTCTCAAAAAAGAGGGGCATCAGCCAAGGATGTCAGATCAGCATTTTTGAAGAAGCTGACCAGAGCAACACATATCAAACAGTAAACTTATATAATAATGGAACTGTATTGATACAAGGCAATGATTCAAGCCTCCAGGCTTTTGAGAATAGGTTTGCTACCCTAAAAGAAGACGCTGACATCATCTCAGAAAATGAGGAAAAAGTCAAGGAGGGAGATGGAGAAAAGCAGACCCCAATGGTCTCTGTGACCCAGCAGGAAGCCCTCAACGTCCCTTTACCTACCTCACCTGCAGCAGACAGAGTCAAGGACATGACAATTTCAATAAGAACACCTGCTATGCAACGTTTCCACAACACCCTCTCTCTAGTCGAAGCAGAGGTCATAGAACTCAGAGAGAAGAAGCTTCAAGAGGAGGACACTGTCCAGAAACTCAAAGAAGAGATGAAACAGTTCAGGGAGGAGAGCAGAGCATCCATAGCTAAATTAGAAAGCAGAATGGACAAGCTGAGTCAGACAAATGATGACCTCAGAGACCATCTGAGCACAACTAGAAAGGAGCTCGAACAAAAAGAGAGGTACATTGACACCCTCAACCGGCAGAGAGTCATTGTGTCCTCTGCATCTAGAAAACATGTCCACCAGCTTGGTACAACACAAGCAGAACCTGAGACCAGCATGGCCTCCACTACACAGCCGGATGACACTGCACCAGCCTACCAGTCTGCTCCAGCCCAGGTCAACCTACCAGCCTCTCAGTCTGCTCCAGCCCAGGTCAACCTACCAGCCTCCCAGTCTGCTCCAGCCCAGGTCAGAATACCAGCCTCCCAGTCTGCTCCAGCCCAGGTTAACCTACCAGCCTCCCAGTCTGCTCCAGCCCAGGTCAACCTACCAGCCTCCCAGTCTGCTCCAGCCCAGGTCAGAATACCAGCCTCCCAGTCTGCTCCAGCCCAGGTTAACCTACCAGCCTCCCAGTCTGCTCCAGCCCAGGTCAGAATACCAGCCTCCCAGTCTGCTCCACCCAGACAATCACCCACAACTGCAATTCTAATTGATTCAAATGGGAAGTTCTTAGTCCAGGAAAGATTATTCCCTAGACACCAGGTGTATAAGTTCTGGTGTCCTACAACTGAGAGTGCAATGCAGCTACTCAGTCAGACCAGGATTGACACCCCTGACAACATCATCATCCACACTGGCACAAACGACCTTCATGCCAAAGGTGAAAATGTATCTGGGGCAGTGAGAAGAGTGGCAGAACGGGCACAGGCTATGTTCCCAACAACCAATATAGTTGTGTCCACCCTCCTACCAAGAAAAGACTTCCCAGAAAAGTTGATCGACAAAATAAATCAACAGATCACTGTGGACTGTGCCTCACTGCTCAACGTCAGAACGGCTCACCACCCCACTCTGACATGTCAACACTTATATGATAATATACATCTTGATCAGGACAGTATCAGAACCTTTGCCAAGGACCTAAAAGATGCAACACTTGGCAGGGACCCACACACCCATCACCCCAGCAACAAAGGTCCCACGCCCCACCTTCTGAAACAACAGTACCTCCACCATCCCGAGGAGAAAAGAGCAAGACATGGCTTATTACAGCACAGCTCTACTAGACCAGGCCCAACACAGCACAGCTCTACTAGACCAGGCCCAACACAGCACAGCTCTACTAGACCCGGCCCATCACAACACAGCTCTACTAGACCTGGCCCATCACAACAAAGCTCTACTAGACCTGGCCCATCACAACACAGCTCTACTAGACCTGGCCCATCACAACACAGCTCTACTAGACCTGGCCCATCACAACAAAGCTCTACTAGACCCGGCCCATCACAACACAGCTCTACTAGACCCGGCCCATCACAACACAGCTCTACTAGACCCGGCCCATCACAACGCAGCTCTACTAGACCCGGCCCATCACAACACAGCTCTACTAGACCTGTCCCATCACAACACAGCTCTACTAGACCCAGCCCATCACAACACAGCTCTGACCACTACTCCAGGGTCGGTCAGAACACTGCCCTTCAGGGAAGTAGACCACATGATGCAGTCCACACCATGTATCAATTAGATCGTCAGCCTACATATGCTGAGGTAACCTCTGGCAGAAGACCCCTAGAACAATCAGAGATAGGAGAGGTGCGCCAACTACTGCAACTAATATGCAGACTACTGAGCTAGACAGTCCCTTTAATTCACACACGGGCACGCACGCGCACACACACACACACAAACACACAGGGTTGCAGATTGCACATAACATAAGTACAATGCAATCTTATTCCATTCTTATTCATTTGTTTACAAATATTCCTAAATGTATTGACACCGGTATTATAATAATTATTATATGTAATGGTGTGTGTGTGTGTGTGTGTGTGTGTGCGCGTGTGTGTGTATGTATGTATGTATGTGTGTATATGTGTATGTGCATGTATGTGTGTATATATATATATATATATATATGTATGTGTATGTGTATATATATGTATATATATATGTATGTATGTATGTGTGTGTGTGTGTATGTATGTGTGTGTGTGTGTGTGTATGTATGTATGTATGTATGTGTGTATATGTATGTGTATGTATATATGTATGTGTATGTATATATATATGTATATATATATGTATGTGTATGTATATATGTATGTATATGTGTATATATGTATGTATATATATATGTATATGTGTATATGTGTATGTATATATATGTATATATACATATTTTATTTTTTTTCGATGTACTTTACTCAAACCAGTGAATATCACTTATTATAAATGAGATCATTAACTATCAGCTCTTGGAATATCCAGGGCCTATACTCTTCACATTTTGGTTATAAAACAACTAATCCAGAATTGATTAAAAACATCAAGGGACAGGACATCATAATCCTACTGGAAACATGGTGTCGTGGAGACATAGATACTCAGTGTCCCTCAGGCTATAGAGAAAGTTTACTACCATCAATCAAACATAAAAATGTTAAACGGGGCCGAGACTCAGGTGGAATCATCATTTGGCATAAGCAGGACTTAGCACTGAATGAAATGAAAAAAGGTACCACTCACATTTGGCTAAAACTTAACAAAGGTACAATCTATTGTGACAATGATGTATACATATGTGCAGCTTATGCTCCTCCTTCAGATTCATCATATTATGATGATCAGTTTTTTGACAATCTCCAGACAGAAATCATTACATTTCAGGCGCAGGGTAAAGTGCTTCTTTGTGGAGATTTCAATGCAAGAACAGGTTCTGAGCCTGACTACACTGATGCGGGAGGTAACCACCACATATTTGGACACCCCTCCTTGTACAGTAGCCCTATTATAAATAATAGAAACAGTCCTGACCAAATACTGAACAAAAATGGAAAAGAGTTAGTACATCTCTGTCGAGCCTTAGGCCTGTACATGCTTAATGGTAGAATCAGAGGGGACTCTTTAGGTCAGTTTACTTACTGCTCAGCTCTTGGGACAAGTGTAGTCGATTATGCCATCACTGACATTGACCCCTCCTCCATTAGTGCATTCACTGTCAGACCACAGACACCATTGTCAGATCACAGTCAGATCAACGTGTTTCTGAAGAAATTAACCGGCAATATTCATTCAAAAAAACAGCCCAATAAACTTTACAACATAAACCAATCGTTCAGATGGGCTCCAAACAGTGCAGAGGCATTCATTGAAACATTGAACTCAAATGAAATGATGAACTCTATACAGTTTTTCAATAACTCACAGTACCAAAACAATAAAGATGGTGTCAATTCAGCTACCCAAAACATCAACTGCATATTCCAAAAAGCAGCATCGAAAGCAAATTTGAGAAAACCAAAGCAATGCAACATCAGAAGCAAAAATCTAAATGTTTCTGACAAATGGTTTGATAATGAATGTAAAACAATTAGAAAACACCTAAGACAAATGTCAAACAAAAAACATAAGCAGCAAAACAACCCAGAGCTACGATATGAATACTTTGAAACTCTGAAACAGTATAAACAAACACTGAAATGCAAGAAATTGAATTATACCAACAAGACACTTGATGAAATTGAAAACGCAATTGACCAAAATCAGTTCTGGGACATGTGGAACAATTTAAGCACAACAAAGCCACAAGAATTAGCCATACAAGATGTAGGAATTTGGAAAACTTACTTTGATAATCTATACAAAAACATCCCACAAAAAGACTTAAACCAGAACCAATTAGAAATTAAAGAAAAATTGAACATCCTGGAATCAGTCATTAAAAACAACCAAAATCCATTAGATTACCCAATAACCCAACAAGAACTAAATGAAAAGCTAAAATCTATTAAATCAAAAAAGGCTTGTGGTGTAGACAACATCAGAAATGAAATGCTGAAAAACAGCACACCTGAGTTGCAAAATGCTGTGCTTAAATTGTTCAACATGGTTTTAACTTCTGGCTGCTTCCCTGATGTCTGGAACCAGGGGCTCATCTCCCCTATCCACAAAAGTGGAGACAAATCAGACCCCAATAATTACAGGGGAATTTGCGTCAACAGTAACTTGGGAAAGATTTTCTGTAGCATTTTGAATTCAAGAATTCAAACCTTTCTTCAAGAAAAAAATGTAATAAGTAAATGTCAAATTGGCTTTCTCCCTAACCATCGCACTACTGACCATATATACACCTTACACACACTAATTAATAAACACGTCCACCAAAAAAAAGAGGGCAAAATCTTTGCTTGCTTTATTGACTTTAAAAAAGCATTTGATTCGATTTGGCATGAAGGGCTATTCTACAAAATTCTACAAAGTGGGCTTGGTGGTAAGGTGTATGACTTAATAAAATGTATGTACACAGAAAATAAGTGTGCAATAAAAATCAAAAACCAAAGAACAGAATTTTTTTCACAATGTCGAGGTGTGAGACAAGGCTGCAATTTGAGTCCAAATCTTTTCAACATTTATATCAATGAATTAGCAGACATGTTGGACCAATCTCCAGCCCCAGGACTCACACTATTTGACACAGAGGTGAAATACCTGCTATATGCTGATGACTTGGTACTTCTATCACCAACCAAAGAAGGTCTTCAACAAAACATTAATATTCTGGAGCAATATTGCCATAATTGGGCCCTGGCAGTAAATTTCCAAAAAACTAAAATCATGATTTTCCAAAAAAAACCCAGATGTCAGAAACAAAAATGTAAATTCACCCTGAACAACACCTTAATTGAACACACAAAAAATTACACCTACCTTGGTCTGACCATATCTGCATCGGGAAACTTTAATATGGCAGTGAATGCACTCAAAGAAAAAGCCCGCAGAGCAATGTATGCAATAAAAATGAAATTATTCAAAATCAACATCCCAATTAGAATTTGGACTAAAATATTTGACAGTGTAATCCTACCAATAGCACTTTATGGAAGTGAGGTTTGGGGGCCACTCAATAAACTGGATTTTAAAATGTGGGACAAACATCCAATTGAAACCCTACATGCAGAATTCTGTCGGAAAATTCTACAAGTCCAGAGAAATACACCAACTAATGCATGTAGGGCAGAATTGGGCCGTTTTCCAGTAATAATGAAAATACAGAAAAGATCATTAAAATTTTGGCTACATCTAAATTCAAGTCCAAATTCGAGTCTGCAATTTAAAGCACTTCAAGCCCAAGAGCTGAGCCCAGAAACGAGCCCTCTCAGTCAGCTGGTGTTGGACCTCACCAATCAAGCTGACACCAGCACTGCTTCAAAAGAAAGAATTCCAATAAACAAAATCATGAACCAATCAAAGGAATCATACTTACAATACTGGAAAAACGAAACAAAATCCCAAAGCCGACTAAATTGCTATCTGACCCTAAACAGAGAATATGAATTGGCTGATTATCTCTACTCTGTCAGAGATACGAAGCAGAGACAGATCCTTACCAAGTACAGGCTGAGTGACCACCGATTGGCAATAGAAACCGGCAGACATAAAAAGACATGGCTACCCAAAGAGGAGCGTGTATGTGGTCACTGCATGACAGGGGAGGTAGAGACAGAGATGCACTTTCTCCTTTACTGTGATAAATATTCCTCACAAAGAGATTCATTATTCACAGAAATGACTACATATATTCCACATTTTTACAAATTGAACCCAGAGGAAAAACTAAGAATACTCATGGGCGAAGGAGCAATGGCTCCTCTTGCAGCCAAATATGTATTTTCCTGCCATAGCCTGAGGGACACTGAATAATAACATCTGCATAGTAAACAGTAACTTACTTATTATTACTATTATTGTTATTACTATAATTATTAATGTTTACTGTAGACTGTTACCATTTTATTGTATTTATTTTTTTATTATTATTTACTACCATTTTATATTATTATTTGCTATCATTTACAATTTTGTTACAATGTATATTGTATACATTGTTGCTTTGGCAATATTGACACAATGTTTTTCATGCCAATAAAGCAGCTTGAATTTGAATTTGAATTTGAATTTGAATTTGAATTTGAGACAGAGAGAAAGAGACAGAGAAAGAGACGGAGAGAGACAGATAGAGAGAGAGAGAGAGAGAGAGAGAGAGAGAGAGGTCACTATAGCAGTGTCCCTCCCAGTAAATACTCAGCACCAGAAGTTGTTCTGAAGTAGATGGCTCTGCTGAGTGGTAGACAGATCATTTTACACTGCTCTCTCTTTACACTTCTCTCTCTTACCGTAACATAACAAGAGTTGATGATGTCCTGAAACAGAATCTGAACAACAACCTTTAAGATGGCAAAGGGGAAATTAGGAAAATGTATTGAATGAATATTAAATTAAAAAGTTTATTATCCATATATTTTCCGTAATGATCAACGTAATGTGGGAAGTTGGGAAGATAATGATCTTTTTAGATCACTGTCCTTTCTCATGACCTAACAAGCAAACGGAAACCAGGGCTGACAAAGATGAACGCGCTACATGAGAAGAGTGACTTTCCTACAATGGACGCTGCTGTCACTGACCTTATGGAGACAGAGAACACAGAACTACGACACAGTAGCTCTACAAAGCCTCAACAAGCTGAACACACAGAGTGAGAATGGTGCTCTGTCCTACAGAGGGGTCTGGTTTAGGACACACAGAGGGTAGAGAGGACTCTGTCAGGGGGGAGAGAGATAGAGAGAGCTGGCTCTGGTGGCCGGTGACTCATGGGAAATCAGGGCTGATAGAAAGGTCAGTGTGACACATTGGGGTCAGAGTGACATACAGGGGACAGAGTGACATACAGGGGACAGAGTGACATACAGGGGACAGAGTGACATACAGGGGACAGAGTGACATACAGGGGACATAGGGACACACAGGGGACATAGAGACATACAGGGGACATAGAGACATACATGGGACATACTACACGGAACACAGAGAACACATCCTCCATTGTTGACTTGATTAGTCCCTTTGAATCACCACTCGATGGATTGGTAAAAGTACACACAACCTGAAGAAATATTATTATTATTACTTTAAAGCTCTTAAACATCCAAACCAGCTTCTCTCCTTGATCATGTCTCTCCCTGTAATTAGCTACCACAGTCAAATCAGGGCAATAACAGCAGATAACTCGGGGCAATGGCTGTCAGTTCTGATGAGATTGTTTATAGTCTGGGCTCCAACCACCCCCAGCATCCCCTCCATGACCTGCTCTTATGACTGACAGAACGTCATGATCATCAAATTAATCCTAACTGACATCTGTCAATAAAACCGTATGGAAAACACACGTGTTACAAGGAAGTTGGAGGGATGTTTAGAGAAAACGTTCAGAAATAGTAACAAAAAGGGAAAATAGTGCACTGCTCTCTACACCCGTTGTTCTGAAGTAGAGCTAGAATCCATATAATACTGTTCTATTTTTATTTATTCTTTACAAAAACAGTTTTTACAAAAACCTCCTTTTTACCTCCGTTCATCCTGTCCCCTCGGCGAGGTATCAACAGACACCCAGCCGACGCCGGTTGGCACGACAACGGTAATGCCATAAATATTTACACCTCCGTGGAACAAGGTTAACGGCGGGCACCACGGCGCTGCTCTGACATTTGCTGCCCTGACACCAACCCGACCCGATTCCCCTTCCCTCTTCACTGCTTGTCAGACACTAATAGCAACCCCCAGTGACACACAAACACACACACACACACACACACACACACACACACACACACACACACATGTCCTCGCACACGCACACACCCTCCAAGAGAGGGCATGAATTATGGATAGAGCCATTGGGGGGTGGGTGGGGGGGTATTATTCAGCAGCCCCTGAGGAGAGGAGGGTGGGGGGTGAGGAGGCTGGGGGTGAGGGTGGTGAAGTAGTTGGAAAACAGGAGATTACGTGGAGATTTGATTACCATATTTTCAATTTAGACTCTTGATTGCCTGCCCCCTCCTCTTTCCTTGGGACCCCCCCTATTTCCTTCTCATCTACCCCTTCACCCTGGCTCTGCAGAACGTAAAGGGTTAACAAGAAGGAGATATCAGCACTGCTTGACAGCCAAAGGAAGGCTACAATATAGCAGGTGAAGCCTGCTGCAAGGAGGCGTGGGAGGGGCCTTCCCAAGGCGACTGTCTGCAACTCTATGATGGGACAGGAGGTGAGGGGTCGCGTGGTGAAGAGGCAGGGAGGAGGTGGAGATGACTGCCAAGGCTTGAGATGGGACATTGTTTCGGCAGCATCATCGTCATCGCACCGGGCCAGTATTTACAATAGGTTGTGTGGTCGACATACAGAATGTGTAGTGGTGCTGCAGTTGCGTTGGTTTTATGCTGATTACAGAAACTCTCCTGGCTCATTCACAGTAGAGAACCAATGGAAGGCAATGATTCACAGGTAAATTGAGAGATACTGCGTCTGGTACATACTCACTGCAAGGGATCTAAAAAGCCCTGCGTGGACTTTTAGCTATCATACAATGGCTGTGTGATCAAGTCAGCAAGGACACATAGCCTACAGGCATCCTGTGTTCACAGAAACTTCATTATTTTCAGCCAGACCAGAACTAATACAAATGCATAGACCACTTGAAGGTGTTTCAAAGCAGTGGCAATGATACCTTCTGCATCATGGTGATCTCAAGACTGTCCCCGTGCCAGCCACAATATCTGGAACTTACCTAAAAGACAGGAGAGAAGATAGATGAAGCAGGTTAGTATGGGATCTTAACCATGACCGTAGGTTTATAAACAGTGTGTGTGTGTGTGTGTGTGTGCGTGTGTGTGCCTGTGTGTGTGTCTTTGTGCCTTGACTGAAACAGTGATACTGATCATTCCTCTACCTTCAATTGAATCGCAGCTCCATTGTCCAAGTCGTTGAGAATACTAAACTAATTCAGTTTAGTCTAATTACACAGAAAATACATATTTTTAAAGCCCCTTTCATGAATGCAGTAATGACTGTGGGGAATATTGACCATCTCAATCAGACCAATTAGCCTGTTTCTGGCCCTGAGGCAACACTGATGCAACGCTGAGGCAACAGAACAGAACCCTCACCAGAGATTTGACCCCTGACCCCTGGACTCTGTGGTTTCCATGACTTCCCAACACTGACTGATATCAACACACTGTTGGTCTCCAAGACGGAGATGAGCCTTGTCTTCCTCTCGATACATCTCTTTCTCTCTTTTTCCAATGTCAATATCTCATCATGACTTCCCAACACTGAATGATACCAAAACAATATCAACAAACTGTAGGTCTAAATCCCTGTAGCTTTGTCTTCCTCTTATTTCCTGTATTTCACCCTTTTCCATAGCTTTGTCTTCCTCTTATTTCCTGTATTTCACCCTTTTCCATAGCTTTGTCTTCCTCTTATTCTCTCTATTTCACCCTTTTCCATAGCTTTGTCTTCCTCTTATTCTCTCTATTTCACCGTTTTCCATAGCTTTGTCTTCCTCTTATTCTCTCTATTTCACCGTTTTCCATAGCTTTGTCTTCCTCTTATTCTCTCTATTTCACCCTTTTCCATAGCTTTGTCTTCCTCTTATTCTCTCTATTTCACCCTTTTCCATAGCTTTGTCTTCCTCTTATTCTCTCTATTTCACCCTTTTCCATAGCTTTGTCTTCCTCTTATTCTCTCTATTTCACCCTTTTCCATAGCTTTGTCTTCCTCTTATTCTCTCTATTTCACCGTTTTCCATAGCTTTGTCTTCCTCTTATTCTCTCTATTTCACCCTTTTCCATAGCTTTGTCTTCCTCTTATTCTCTCTATTTCACCCTTTTCCATAGCTTTGTCTTCCTCTTATTCTCTCTATTTCACCCTTTTCCATAGCTTTGTCTTCCTCTTATTCTCTCTATTTCACCCTTTTGTCTTTCTCTCTCTAGAGCTACTATCATCAAACACTGACATCAACCCAAATATCTATATGGGTCTCCAAGACAGACGACAGAGATTCATTTCCTATATTTCTCTCTTTTAAAAAAACTAATTTTCCACTGAAATTAATGAGAGAGATAGACCGAGAAAGAGCTAAGGAACTGCCTTGTTACAGACCAGTCTTTATGTGTCAGTGAATGGAGGGCCTTCTCCTCATCATGTCCTCATTCACACCCCCACTCCTCCAACAGAGCCTCTGTTCAACTACTGTCAGTCTGGCAAGAACCTTTAACCGGTAGTACCCAGATAATACATCCACAGTTTTTAACACTGGCGTAAGCAAGCAAGCACACACACACACACACATTCACACACACCCTCTCCTCGCCCCACTGAGTTTTAGGTCCCTAGGCTCAGTGCCACCAAATCAAATCAAATGTTATTGGTCACATACACATGGTTAGCAGATGTTAATGCGAGTGTAGTGAAATGCTTGTGCTTCTAGTTCCGACAGTGCAGTAATATCTAACAAGTAATCTAACAATTCCAAAACTACTACCTTATACACACAAGTGTAAAGGAATGAATATGTACATATAAATATATGGATGAGCGATGGCCGTGTGGCATAGGCAAGATGCAGTAGATGATGTAGAATACAGTATTTACATGAGATGAGTAACATAGGGTATGTAAACATTATACAAAGTGGCATTGTTTAAAGTGACTAGTGATACATTTATTACATCCAATTATTCATTATTAAAGTGGCTAGAGATCTGCGTCAGTATTTAGGCAGCAGCCACTCAATGTTAGTGATGGCTGTTTAACAGTCTGATGGCCTTGAGATAGAAGCTGTTGTTCAGTCTCTCGGCCCCTGCTTTGATGCACTTGCACTGACCTCGCCTTCTGGATGGTAGTGGGGTGAACAGGCAGTGGCTCGGGTGGTTGTTGTCCTTAATGATCTTTATGGCCTTCCTGTGACATCGGATGGTGTAGGTGTCCTGGAGGGCAGGTAGTTTGCCCCCGGTGATGGTGGTGCGGTCTGCACAACGCCTCTGGAGAGCCTTGGGGTTGAGGGCAGTACAGTAGCCGTACCAGGCGGTGATACAGCCCGACAGAATGCTCTCAATTGTGCATCTGTAAAAATTTGTGAGTGTTTTCGTTGACAAGCCTAATTTCTTCAGCCTCCTGAGGTTGAAGAGGCACTGTTGCTCCTTCTTCACCACGCTGTCACTGTGGGTGGACCATTTCAGTTTGTCTGTGATGTGTACGCTGAGGAACTTAAAACTTTCCACCTTCTCCACTACTGTCCCGTCGATATGGATAGGGGGGATGCTCCCTCTGCTGTTTCCTGAAGTCCACGATCATCTCCTTTGTTTTGTTGATGTTGAGTGTGAGGTTATTTTCCTGACACCTCACTCCTACCACTGTAGCGTACCACTGTAGCGTCGTCTGCAAACTTCATGATTGAGTTGGAGGCGTGCATGGCCACGCAGTCATGGGTGAACAGGGAGTACAGGAGAGGGCTGAGAACGCACCCTTGTGGGGTCCCAGTGTTAACCTCACTAGGGTAGGGGGCAGTGGTTCACGCGAACCACTACAGGCACCTAAATGACTCTCAGACCATGAAAAACTCTTTGGCCTGATTACCAAGCATCACGTCTGGAGGAAACCTGGCACCATCCCTACGGTGAAGCATGGTTGTGGCAGCATCATGCTGTGGAGATGTTTTTCAGCGTCAGGGACTGGGAGACTAGTCAGGATGGAGGCAAAGATTAATGTACAGAGAGATCCTTGATGAAAACCTGCTCCAGAGCGCTCAGGACCTCAGACTGGGGGCGAAGATTCACCTTCCAACAGGACAACGAACCCAAGCACACAACCAAGACAACACAGGAGTGGCTTCGGGACATGTCTCTGAATGTCCTTGAGTGGCCCAGACAGAGCCCGGACTTTAACCCGATCAAACATCTCTGGAGAGACCTGAAAATACCTGTGCAGCGACGCTCCCCATCCAACCTGTCAGAGCTTGAGAGGATCTGCAGAGAAGAATGGGAGGAACTCCCCAAATACAGGTGTGCCAAGCTTCTAGTGCCATTCCCAAGAAGTCTCAAAGTTGTAAAAGGTCAAAGCTGCCAAAGGTGCTTCAACAGAGTACTGAGTAAAGGGTCAAAATACCTATGTACAGTGCCTTGCGAAAGTATTCGGCCCCCTTGAACTTTGCGACCTTTTGCCACATTTCAGGCTTCAAACATAAAGATATAAAACTGTATTTTTTTGTGAAGAATCAACAACAAGTGGGACACAATCATGAAGTGGAACGACATTTATTGGATATTTAAAACTTTTTTAACAAATCAAAAACTGAAAAATTGGGCGTGCAACATTATTCAGCCCCCTTAAGTTAATACTTTGTAGCGCCACCTTTTGCTGCGATTACAGCTGTAAGTCGCTTGGGGTATGTCTCTATCAATTTTGCACATTGAGTGACTGACATTTTTTCCCATTCCTACTTGCAAAACAGCTCGAGCTCAGTGAGGTTGGATGGAGAGCATTTGTGAACAGCAGTTTTCAGTTCTTTCCACAGATTCTCGATTGGATTCAGGTCTGGACTTTGACTTGGCCATTCTAACACCTGGATATGTTTATTTTTGAACCATTCCATTGTAGATTTTGCTTTATGTTTTGGATCATTGTCTTGTTGGAAGACAAATCTCCGTCCCAGTCTCCGGTCTTTTGCAGACTCCATCAGGTTTTCTTCCAGAATGGTCCTGTATTTGGCTCCATCCATCTTCCCATCAATTTTAACCATCTTCCCTGTCCCTGCTGAAGAAAAGCAGGCCCAAACCATGATGCTGCCACCACCATGTTTGACAGTGGGGATGGTGTGTTCAGCTGTGTTGCTTTTACTCCAAACATAACGTTTTGCATTGTTGCCAAAAAGTTCAATTTTGGTTTCATCTGACCAGAGCACCTTCTTCCACATGTTTGGTGTGTCTCCCAGGTGGCTTGTGGCAAACTTTAAACGACACTTTTTATGGATATCTTTAAGAAATGGCTTTCTTCTTGCCACTCTTCCATAAAGGCCAGATTTGTGCAATATACGACTGATTGTTGTCCTATGGACAGAGTCTCCCACCTCAGCTGTAGATCTCTGCAGTTCATCCAGAGTGATCATGGGCCTCTTGGCTGCATCTCTGATCAGTCTTCTCCTTGTATGAGCTGAAAGTTTAGAGGGACGGCCAGGTCTTGGTAGATTTGCAGTGGTCTGATACTCCTTCCATTTCAATATTATCGCTTGCACAGTGCTCCTTGGGATGTTTAAAGCTTGGGAAATCTTTTTGTATCCAAATACGGCTTTAAACTTCTTCACAACAGTATCTCGGACCTGCCTGGTGTGTTCCTTGTTCTTCATGATGCTCTCTGTGCTTTTAACGGACCTCTGAGACTATCACAGTGCAGGTGCATTTATACGGAGACTTGATTACACACAGGTGGATTGTATTTATCATCGTTAGTCATTTAGGTCAACATTGGATCATTCAGAGATCCTCACTGAACTTCTGGAGAGAGTTTGCTGCACTGAAAGTAAAGGGGCTGAATAATTTTGCACGCCCAATTTTTCAGTTTTTGATTTGTTAAAAAAGTTTGAAATATCCAATAAATGTCGTTCCACTTCATGATTGTGTCCCACTTGTTGTTGATTCTTCACAAAAAAAATACAGTTTTCTATCTTTATGTTTGAAGCCTGAAATGTGGCAAAAGGTCGCAAAGTTCAAGGGGGCCGAATACTTTCGCAAGGCACTGTAAATGTGATAATTCAGTTAAGGTTTTTCTATACATTTGCAAAAGATTATATAAACCTGTTTTTGCTTTGTCAATATGAGGTATTGTGTGTAGATTGACGATTTAAAATAACAATTTAATCAATTTTAGAATAAACAGGGTTGGGCAGTAAAGGATTACATGTAATCCTTTACATGTAAGGGATTACAGAAAAACTGATACTGTAATCTGTTATATTACCAGCAAAATATTGGTATCAGATTACAGATACTTTTGAAAAACTAGATAATTACTTTGAGGATTACTATGACAAAAAAAATAATCTATGACACTTCTCTGTTTTCTCAATGACATTGAAATCAGCATTGAAAAAAGGCGCAAGTTTAAGTTTGTTCCACCTGAGTGAGTCTGAGTGCTACACACCAAATGATGACCACCAATCAGAGACCACTATGATGACACACCAAATTATGACCACCAATCAGAGACCACTATGATGACACACCAAATGATGACCACCAATCAGAGACCACTATGATGACACACAAAATTATGACCACCAATCAGAGACCACTATGATGACACACCAAATGATGACTACCAATCAGAGACCACAATGATGACACACCAAATGATGACCACCAATCAGAGACCACTATGATGACACACCAAATGTGGTTGATGGATCGTGGGAAAAGAGCAGGAATAGGCTTTTGTAGGCTACAGTCCAAGCTATGTCTTCCAATGAAGCGACCGCCGTCGGCATCCAAAGATTATCCAACATGAATAAACGCTTGGAGGTCAGGATGACAGCAGTGGTGTAGAATACGGCGATACGGATATAACTTATTATTGATATCTACATAGCGCATTGATGTGAGTCAAACTGCCGCTCTCTCATTTAGCTATTTGCGCCTTACGGATTGTGGTTGTTGTGGATACCTGTTCACAAATCTAAATGTGTATTTAAACCCAATAATGGTTGAATTCAATAAGTTTTTAGCTGCCTATCAATCATTGTTTTTGAAACTAGTGGACAGCCAGTGAAAAATGCGCTCTTGCAACAACTGCATAGTGAGGATCCCAGCCTATGGAACAACAACTGCATAGTGCAGATCCCAGCCTATGGAACAACAACTGCATAGTGAGGATCCCAGCCTATGGAACAACAGCTGCATAGTGAGGATCCCAGCCTATGGAACAACAACTGCATAGTGAGGATCCCAGCCTATGGAACAACAGCTGCATAGTGAGGATCCCAGCCTGTAGAACAACAGCTGCATAGTGCAGATCCCAGCCTGTAGAACAACAGCTGCATAGTGCAGATCCCAGCCTATGGAACAACAGCTGCATAGTGTAGATCCCAGCCTATGGAACAACAGCTGCATAGTGCAGATCCCAGCCTGTAGAACAACAGCTGCATAGTGCAGATCCCAGCCTATGGAACAACAGCTGCATAGTGGGAATCCCAGTCTATAGAATAAAAGCTGCATAGTGCAGATCCCAGCCTATAGAACAACAACTGCATAGTGCAGATCCCAGCCTATGGAACAACAGCTGCATAGTGCAGATCCCAGCCTATGGAACAACAGCTGCATAGTGCAGATCCCAGCCTATGGAACAACAGCTGCATAGTGAGGATCCCAGCCTATGGAACAACAACTGCATAGTGGGAATCCCATTCTATAGAATAAAAGCTGCATAGTGCAGATCCCAGCCTATGGAACAACAGCTGCATAGTGAGGATCCCAGCCTATGGAACAACAGCTGCATAGTGCAGATCCCAGCCTATAGAAAAACAGCTGCATAGTGCAGATCCCAGCCTATAGAATAACAGCTGCATAGTGCAGATCCCAGCCTATGGAACAACAGCTGCATTGTAACGGTTTTCTTGAGGTGAAGGAGAGGCGGACCAAAGCGCAGCGTGGTTATTTTGATTAATGTTTAATAAAGCACTTCACATGAACAAACTAACAAAAACAAGAAACATGAAAACCCAAAACAGTCCTATCTGGTGCAAACACAGGAACAATCACCCACCAGGCTACCTAAGTATGATTCTCAATCAGAGACAACTAATGACACCTGCCTCTGATTGAGAACCATGCTAGGCCGAAACATAGAAATACCCAAATCATAGAAAAACAAACATAGACTGCCCACCCCAACTCACGCCCTGACCATACTAAATAACGACAAAACAAAGGAAATAAAGGTCAGAACGTGACATGCATAGTGAGGATCCCAGCCTATGGAACAACAGCTGCATAGTGAGGATCCCAGCCTATGGAACAACAGCTGCATAGTGAGGATCCCAGCCTGTAGAACAACAGCTGCATAGTGAGGATCCCAGCATATGGAACAACAGCTGCATAGTGAGGATCCCAGCCTATGGAACAACAGCTGCATAGTGAGGATCCCAGCCTATGGAACAACAGCTGCATAGTGCAGATCCCAGCTTATGGAATAAAAGTGGGGCTTTTATTGCTCAATCTAATTCATGCTGATAAATAATAATACATCCATAGGCCTAATAGACACATGTTCAAACTAGCACACTTTTGATAGGGGCAGTCTGTAGTTGTTACATCCATTTTTTGGGCTTATAAATTATATATATATGGTTGGTGGCACCTTAATTGGGGAGGACGGGCTCGCAATAACGGCTGGAGTGGTATCAGTTTCCATGTCTTTGATGCCATTCCATATACTCCGTTCCAGACATTATTATGAGCCTTCCTCCCCTCAGCAGCCTCCACTGTCTGAAATAGTAATAACAATGTCAATGACTGACAGAGTGACAACCCATACTACTTTGCATCTGGTGATTGTGCCTCTCTCTCTTTCTTTCTATTTATTTCTCTTTCTTTTTATTTATTTCTCTCTCTCTACGCTTGTGTGTGTCAGTTTGTTTTGTATGTGTAATATCTCTGTCGGCTAAATTAGGAATTTACATGGCCAGATAATTGTTATATATTTTTATATACAGTACAGTGCCTCCAAGGACATGCTAGTTGTCATAGTAACGCCGGGTGCAGTGGTGAAGTGGTGTAGGCTGATTGGTCATGGTGCTCTTGCTTCCTATCACTCAGAAGTCATGTAGCAAGCTAAGGTGACAACAATGACTGCCATGGATGTTTCCTAGCTGCTTTGAATTTTCAAAAGCACAGGGTAAGAGCACTTTTTAACCCTCAAAAGGATAAGATGATCCAACTTTCAAAATGAGTCCTTTTTGGCCACAACAGTCAACTAGCTAGCTAGCCACAGCAGTCAACTAGCTAGCCACAGCAGTCAACTAGCTAGCTAACCACAGCAGTCAGCTAGCTAGCTAGCCACAGCAGTCAACTAGCTAGCTAGCCACAGCAGTCAACTAGCTAGCTGGGTAGCTTTCTAGCACATTCACTCATTTGTTTGTAAACAATTAACAAGCTAGTTAGCTACTGCTTGTCAAGCATAGAATGGGGAAAAAAGTATGTTGAAAATGTGTGAAATTGTGAGAGTAATATTTAAATAATTGTTTGATTTCATTGTTTTTCCATTGTGAATTCATGCAACATATCTTGACATGCTTTATAATTTGACCACATCAGTGCATTTGTTACAATAATAATCTATATAAAGTAGAGTAATTTGCTAAATTAGAGGTACGTGTGAAAGTGAAACCACTGTGTAAATCCTATAAAAGACTGAGATGATGGAAAATCCAATGAGAGATATTTGATATAAGATTTGGAACACACTGCATTTCACAGAGAGTGCATTTTTAGAGACATATGGGACTTTTTCCTCAGAAAGTACAGATTGGCTTATCAAATATCGTTTTGAGGATTTAAGAAACGCTTTATAAAGGCAAACACATGCCATTTTGGTGCTAGCCATCCTCTGTTTTTTGACAGCGGGCACTTTTCAGCAGGAGCTTGCCGATCAGCATCTCACAGCCCTCGATGAGCCAATGTTTTGGATGCAATCATCAGCAAAACGAACAGTAACATACCATTTCCATACACCATCACACAACAGGTTGAAGTCAAGAGGGATTTCTTTGCCATGATGCCATGAATGGGTTCCCAAATACAGAGCGATAGACGACACCTACGTCGCCATAAAATCCCCATCCCAAATAACCATCGTCCCAAAACTATTTCAATTATGTGAACAGAATAGGCTTCCACTCTCTTTGTGCAGATGCTAGGTTATGTGACTCCGCTGAATGTGGTGGCCGGGTGGAACGCATGACACATTCTATAGAACAGAAGTGTTGGCCTATACAAACAGCCAAGGTTGTGTACGAGCACTGAGAACAATATGCTATGACGCTCGTAGATTTGTTTTCAATGCGTACGACCATTCTATATTCTGTTTGTAAGTAGTATTCTAGAATAGTCTCTATGCAATGTTAATACATGAGGTGCCTGGATTGTACAATATTTGCACATTATTCTTTAAAAAATTCTTCAAGCTCTGTCAAGTTGGTTGTTGATCATTGTAGACAGCCATTTTCAAGTCTTGCCATAGAGTTTCAAGCCGATTTAAGTCAAAAATATGACTAAGCCACTCAGGAACATTCAATGTCGTCTTGGTAAACAACTCCAGTCTATATTTGGCGTAGTGTTTTATTGTCCTGCTGACAGGTCAATTCATCTCCCAATGTCTGTTGGAAAGCAGACTGAACCAAGTTTTCTTCTAGGATTTTCCTGTGCTTAGCTCCCTAGTCCTTGCCAATAACAAGCATACCCATAACATGATGCAGCCACCACCTTGCTTGAAAATATGAAGAGTGGTACTCAGTGATATGTTCGATTTGCCCCAAACATAACACTTTGTATTCAGGACATAAAGTTTATTTATTTGCCAAATTGTTTGCAGTAGTGACTTATTGCAAACATGATGCATGTTCTGTACAGGCTTCCTTCTTTTCACTCTGTCTTATAGGAATCTGTCATTCTGCCCCTGAACAAGGCAGTTAACCCACTGTTCCTAGGCCTTCATTGTAAATAAGAATTTCTTCCTAATCTTAACTGACTTGCCTAGTTAAATAAATGATAAAACATTTTTTTAAAATAGGTTAGTATTGTGGAGTAATTGCAATGTTGTTGATCCATCCAGTTTTCTCCTATCACAGCCATTAAACTCTGTAACTGTTTTAAAATCACCATTGGCCGGTTTCCTTCCTCTCCGGCAACTGAGTTAGAAAGGACACCTGTATCTTTGTAGTGACTGTGTGTATTGATACACCATCCAAAGTGTAATTAATAACTTCACCATGCTCAATAAGTGCCCTTTTTCGCGAGGCATTGGTACAGAACATACGTAGGCTTTCCACAACAAAATGGGTTGGATACTTCAAAACATTTCAGCTTTTCATTTTTGATTAATATGTAAGCATTTCTAAAAACATAATTCCACTATGATTATGGGTGTCAGTAGGCCTTTAACACAACAAAGCATGGAAAAAGTCAAGGGGTGTGAATACTTTCTGGAGGCACTGTATGTTCGTCATATTCCTGCTGTTGGGAAGAGAGCAAAATGTTATGCAGACAAATATGTTGGTAGGACAGGGCTATGTGTGTTTGTGCACAAGTCAGTGATGTATGTTTACTGTAGGTTAATGAGGCAATACAATGAGATGTGACTAAACTATGACTAAAAAGAAGGGGCATTTAGTTGACTAAACCGTTTTCGTCATTTTAACAATAATTAGACTAAATCATTATTCAAATGACAAAAATGTGACTAAGACTTAATGATATTTTAGTCAAACTGAATTAGACTAGACAAAATCTAAAAACAGAGTGGTAAAAATTAACACCACACTTTGGTCAAATGAATCTGTACTCCCCTGGGCTCTGTCTGACCACAGACTGTCTCCTTGAGTGAGAAATCATGTTCCCCATGAATCCATAGGGACTCGTTTAACCTTTATGCTCACACTGCGTCTCTGTGAATAACACAATGCCTACAACAACGATGGATCTTGGAGACAGAGAACAATAACAGGCCTCAATGGAAGGAGTTGGCATTTTATCAGAACCATCAAAGGGACCGTCATTATATTGTGTAGGAGGACAATTTCCAAATCTACTGCCACAAGTATAGAAGGAGTAGTGAATCACAATTACATACACACAGATATAAGAAATCATATTGCTGAAGCAATACATGGGCACAGCATGGCAGAGCGTGGCAGAGCCTGCTTATTCTATTGTTACTCTGCCTAATTCCTGTTGTGAACAAGTCCAATCTGCCAATCCCACAAAAGAGCCCCTTGTTTTAGCGTACGCCACCGTGACCAATTAGTTAGACAGAGTTAATCAGTCGTTCACTCTTATTGTTGGCATCAAACCAGAACACAACAACAGACAGCCGATCCTAAAGGCAGAGAGTGACAGGGTGAACACAACAACAGACAGCCGATCCTAAGGGCAGAGAGTGACAGGGTGAACACAACAAGACAGCCGATCCTAAAGGCAGAGAGTGACAGGGTGAACACAACAAGACAGCCGATCCTAAAGGCAGAGAGTGACAGGGTGAACACAACAAGACAGCCGATCCTAAAGGCAGAGAGTGACAGGGTGAACACAACAACAGACAGCCGATCCTAAAGGCAGAGAGTGACAGGGTGAACACAACAAGACAGCCGATCCTAAAGGCAGAGAGTGACAGGGTGAACACAACAAGACAGCCGATCCTAAAGGCAGAGAGTGACAGGGTGAACACAACAACAGACAGCTGATCCTAAAGGCAGAGAGTGACAGGGTGAACACAAAAACAGACAGCCGATCCTAAGGGCAGAGAGTGACAGGGTGTACACAACAACAGACAGCCGATCCTAAGGGCAGAGAGTGACAGGGTGAACAAAACAACAGACAGCCGATCCTAAGGGCAGAGAGTGACAGGGTGAACACAACAACAGACAGCCGATCCTAAGGGCAGAGAGTGACAGGGTGAACACAACAACAGACAGCCGATCCTAAGGGCAGAGAGTGACAGGGTGAACACAACAAGACAGCCGATCCTAAGGGCAGAGAGTGACAGGGTGAACACAACAAGACAGCCGATCCTAAAGGCAGAGAGTGACAGGGTGAACACAACAAGACAGCCGATCCTAAAGGCAGAGAGTGACAGGGTGAACACAACAAGACAGCCGATCCTAAAGGCAGAGAGTGACAGGGTGAACACAACAAGACAGCCGATCCTAAAGGCAGAGAGTGACAGGGTGAACACAACAACAGACAGCCGATCCTAAGGGCAGAGAGTGACAGGGTGAACACAAAAACAGACAGCCGATCCTAAAGGCAGAGAGTGACAGGGTGAACACAAAAACAGACAGCCGATCCTAAAGGCAGAGTGACAAAGTTGTGCAAAGAAACGATAAGAGCGTCAAATGGGCACTTTTCATTCGGTACGAAACCATGTACCCCGACGACACCACCTTATCACGAAATAAATCACAAAGAGACAAAAGAAGTCCTCCTATAGGAAATAAGTCCTAACCGCTCGCTCTCTGCCAGGACATTCTCCTCAGCAGCTGATTGGGGTGTTTGTGTGTGTGTGTGTGTGTGTGTGGGGGGGGGGGGGGGGGTTCCAGAGGGGTGTGAAGGGATATGAGGATTAGGCAGACAAAAGATGAGCCTGGTGATGCCTGGCGCTAGATGGTGAACAGGGGGTGTATGTAGAATGAGCTTGGTGGTGTAGTGTAGAATGGGGCTCTGGGTGTCTGGGTGTGCTAGGTAACAGGATTAGGTCCCCAGCGTGGTGGCAGAGCTATTAAAGCTTCACGCCTGTTTCTGAAGAGAGAGACAGAGAGAGGGAGGGAAGTATGGAGGCAGTGGTGGAGGGAGATAGAGATAGAGAAGGAAAGCAAGACAGGGGGGAGCCAGAAAGATAAAGAGAGATGAAGTGATGAATTGAAAGACGGAGAGGAAAAAAAGCAGGATCGGGAGAGAGTGAGGAAGAAAGACAGAAAGAGAGTGAGGAAGAAAGACAGAAAGAGAGTGAGGAAGAAAGACAGAAAGAGAGTGAGGAAGAGAGTGAGGAAGAAAGACAGAAAGAGAGTGAGGAAGAAAGACAGAAAGAGAGAGGAAGAAAGACAAATAGAGTGAGGAAGAAAGAGAAAGAGAGTGAGGAAGAAAGAGAAAGAGAGTGAGGAAGAAAGACAGAAAGAGAGTGAGGAAGAAAGACAGAAAGAGAGTGAGGAAGAGAGTGAGGAAGAAAGACAGAAAGAGAGTGAGGAAGAGAGTGAGGAAGAAAGACAGAAAGAGAGTGAGGAAGAAAGACAGAAAGAGAGAGGAAGAAAGACAGAAAGAGAGTGAGGAAGAAAGACAGAAAGAGAGAGGAAGAAAGACAAAGAGAGTGAGGAAGAAAGAGAAAGAGAGTGAGGAAGAAAGACAGAAAGAGAGTGAGGAAGAAAGACAGAAAGAGAGTGAGGAAGAAAGACAGAAAGAGAGTGAGGAAGAAAGACAGAAAGAGAGAGCAAGAAAGACAAAGAGTGAGGAAGAAAGAGAAAGAGAGTGAGGAAGAAAGACAGAAAGAGAGTGAGGAAGAAAGACAGAAAAAGAGTGAGGAAGAGAGTGAGGAAGAAAGACAGAAAGAGAGTGAGGAAGAAAGACAGAAAGAGAGTGAGGAAGAAAGACAGAAAGAGTGAGGAAGAGAGTGGGGAAGAAAGACAGAAAGAGAGTGAAGAAGAAAGACAGAAAGAGAGAAAGAGAGTGAAGAAGAAAGACAGAAAGAGAGTGAGGAAGAAAGTGAGGAAGAGAGGGACAGAAAGAGAGTGAGGAAGAGAGTGAGGAAGAACGACAGAAAGAGAGTGAGGAAGAAAGTGAGGAAGAGAGAGACAGAAAGAGAGTGAGGAAGAGAGTGAGGAAGAAAGACAGAAAGAGAGTGAGGAAGAGAGAGACAGATTTAGAGGCAACAGGCAAAATGAGTCCTGTGGATAAAGTCAGACAGCCCTAGAGAGAGGCTCCAGCCCAGACTGGTAGACAGTCGGATGTGAATGGTGACACATGGTGGGGCCCAGAATGGTGACACATGGTGGGGGTGTAACACTGCCAGTCAGACCCCAGGGGTGGAGAGTCAGAGTGGAGGGTCAGCCCTTAACAATGTCAAGGAGAAGCAGAGTGGGATGATGAAGAGACAAGAGACACTCATTTAGACCACAATGAGAGAGAGAAAGACAGAGAGAGAGAGATATGTGATTTACACACACAAACACCTTGACAGAGTGAAGACAAATTAACATTCTCAACAAAGACACATCTGTCATCCTCTTTCCACCCTGTTACACAGGAGAGAGGTTGGCCAGGACCCACAGGCCTTCACAGGGACCTCAACACAAAGCAGCACCGCTCTACTCTGTACTGCAGAGTGTTTGTTGTCCCTCCTCTGACAGGCTCATGGCCTTTGAAAACACCAGCTCACATCTCTGACTATACAGATATAATACCTTATTATACAAGAGAGCAGCCGTTCTCTTCGAAAGACTCACATGAAAGCAACAACAGCACTTCACACAGAGGAAGAGAGAGGATACCAGGGGATGTATTTAAGTGGAATATAATAATATAAGGTAGAATCTGTTGGAATGGAAGGAAATAGAACAGAAAATAAATATAGCATAATAGAATAGAATTTGATCCTATTCTAGGAGGCCCTCTGTCCTCTCTAGACCTTTCTATCAACCCATAGCTTCAGATGAGCTGTGGACTATTCCCAGTAGGCCTCTATAAAGGTTATTCATTGACGAGGTCACACAAGTCAAGCTGTTCTAAAGGAACGGAGGACAAGAATGAAAGCCACTCCGCAGGGTCCAGTCTTTGGTCAGTGTGAAGGCCATAGCCACTGACTGATACTGCCAGGATTGAGCTCAGCTGTTCACTGACAGACTGTTACACTGTTATTACAATGAACTGAGTGTTACTTACACAATGTACTTCGTTCACTGAACAGCATGGGTGCAACCAGTCACAATACAACCAGTCACAATGCAACCAGTCACAATACAACCAGTCACAATGCAACCAGTCACAATACAACCAGTCAACCAGTCACAATACAACCAGTCACAATACAACCAGTCACAATACAACCAGTCACAATACAACCAGTCACAATACAACCAGTCAACCAGTCACAATACAAACAGTTACAATACAACCAGTCACAATACAACCAGTCACAATACAACCAATCAACCAGTCACAATGCAACCAGTCCCAATACAACCAGGTACAGTAGCTGCTGTATAGGTCTGTGCATTGGAGACTTTATTTTTTTAGTGACAGGCTGGTGGTCTTTTGAGGACACATTGGTGAGAGAAATGAATTCTAGCTCCTGTCACTCAAGCAGAACCGAGGTGGCTGTAAATAGAACAACTGTGATTGGTGTTGGGAGGAATGTGGGTGGTTTGGCATGTCTCATTCCATTTCCTCAACATGCTGTCCAATCAGAAACATTCCATCAGTGAGGGCTGTCAGAATGTTCTCTGCTAATATGGAACTTTCAGGAACACGGTTTGCCATTTACAGTATAAGGACTGGAACGTGTTGTGATTGGTTGGATTGGCGCTCTCCCCCATTGGACTAAAACGTTGTCAATCCCCTTTCACACTACTGAGCAGCCACGTGCTCTATTAACTGTCAATGACAAATAAACAAGACAAATTATGTAATCACGTGTCTCCATCTCAGTTGAGAGCTGTTCTGAGCATCACATCTTGAACCATTACTGGAAAGAACTGGGAGATGGACAGGAGGAGATACCCACCGAGAAATATCACCATCACCCATGGAGAGGGAGGGAGGGAGACGGACACTGTGACATGTCTGAGGTTGTTTTTAATGACAGTGGAGACAGCGATATGAATCGTAAATGTGTGGGTATGAATTCACTTTGGCTAGTTAGAGGCCTCGTCATCATTACCTAAATGCCTGTCTGCCAATATCCTCTTCGTCTGAGGAGGAGTAGGAAGGATCGAACCAACATGCAGCGTGGTAAGTGTCCATGTTCATATTTATTATAACTCAGAACACTAAAACCAAAATAACAAAAATAGACCAACACGAAATAGTTCTGTCTGGTGCAGACACAGAGACAGAAAACAACTACCCACCACTCAAGGGTGAAACCAGGCTGCCTAAGTATGGTTCTCAATCAGAGACAACGATTGACAGCTGCCTCTGAATGGGAACCATACCAGGCCAAACACATAGAAATACAAACATAGAATGATCACCCCAACTCACACCCTGACCAACCTAAAATAGAGACATAAAAAAAGGAACTAAAGTCAGGACGTGACGGTACCCCCCCCCCCCCAAAGGTGCGGACTCCGGCCGCAAAACCTAAACCCATAGGGGAGTGTCTGGGTGGGCATCTTTCCGCGGTGGCGGCTCTGGCGCGGGACGTGGACCCCACTTCACCTTAGTCTGGGCCCACTTAGGTGGCGTCTTTGTAGGGGCGGCCCTTGCCACCGACCCCGGACTGGGGACCCTTTCAGCAGGCCCTGAATAGCGCCGGGGTGAAGGGCGGCTCCGGCAGCTCCTGACTGATGGATGGCTCTGGCAGCTGATGGGCGGCTCCGGCAGCTCCTGACTGACGGGCGGCTATGGCAACTCCTGACTGATGGGCGGCTCTGGCAACTCCTGACTGATGGGCGGCTCTGGCAGCTCCTGACTGACGGGCGGCTCTGGCAGCTCCTGACTGATGGGCGGCTCTGGCAGCGCCGGACAGGAGGGAGGCTCTGGAAGCGCTGGACAGGAGGGAGACTCTGGAAGCGCTGGACAGGCGGGAGCACCTGGAGGGAGGAGACGGACAGACAGCCTGGTGCGTGGGACTGCCACAGGAGGCCTGGAGCTTGGAGGAGGCACCGGATGGACCGGACCGCGGAGGCGCACTGGAGGTCTCGAGCACCGAGCCTGCACAACCTGTCCTGGCTGGATGCCCCCTGTAGCCCGGCAAGTGCGGCGGGGTGGAACAGACCGCACTGGGCTGTGCTGGTGAACCGGGGACACCGTGCGTAGGGCTGGTGCCATATAACCCGGGCAGAGGAGACGCACTGGAGACCAGATGCGCTGAGCCAGCTTAATTCCTCCTGGTTCGATTCCCACTCTAGCCCGGCCGATACGAGGAGCTGCGATGTTGCGCACCGGGCTATGCGTGCGCACTGGGGACACCGTGCGCCTCACCGCATAACACGGTGTCTGCCCGGTCAACCTCTCTCCACGGTAAGAACGGGGAGTTGGCTCAGGTCTCCTACCTGACTTAGCCACACTCCCCGTGTGCCCCCCCCAATACATTTTTGGGGCCGCCTCTCGTGCCTGTGGTTTTTCGTGCTAACTCCTCATATCGCCGCCGCTCGGCTTTAGCTGCCACCAGCTCTTCCCTGGGGCGGCGATATTCCCCAGCCTGTGCCCAGGGTCCCTTACCGTCCAAAATCTCCTTCCAAGTCCAGGAGTCCAGAACCCTCTGCTCCTGGTTACCACGCTGCTTGGTCCGGTTGTGGTGGGTAGTTCTGTAACGGCTGTGCTCTTCGTCTGAGGAGGAGTAGGAAGGATCGAACCAATATGCAGCGTGGTAAGTGTCCATGTTCATATTTATTATAACTCAGAACACTAAGACCAAAATAACAAAAATAGACCAACACGAAATAGTTCTGTCTGGTTCAGACACAGAGACAGAAAACAACTACCCACCACTCAAGGGCGAAACCAGGCTGCCTAAGTATGGTTCTCAATCAGAGACAACGATTGACAGCTGCCTCTGATTGGGAACCATACCAGGTCAAACACATAGAAATACAAACATAGAACAAAACATAGAATGCCACCCCAACTCACGCCCTGACCAACCTAAAATAGAGACATAAAAAAAGGAACTAAGGTCAGGATGTGACAAGAGCGTATAACTGGGCTAAGTTAATATAAAGGATGTCAGTGAGAATAAGGGAAGAAGAAGACCAGGAGGGAAAGTGAGAGTGTTGAGATATATATAGAGACAAAACAGAAGGGAGGCAGAGATGTGTGGGAGCAGGACATAGAAATAGAATGTGAGACATAGAGTGAAAAACCTGTCTCCAATGGCTGTACTCTCTCCTTATCTAACAGCAAGTGTCTGAACTACTCTGGCAGTGGATGTCTGTAGTGTAGTGTAGTGGAGCGGAGTGGAGTCTGCTACAGTACTGTAGATTCCATTGTCAAAGCTGAAAATCAGGACTACCTTCCTCCTCTTCCACACTGACGTGGCGCAGTTTCTCTGGACTCCCCTGCAAAGTCAGAGTTCCCCCGCTCCATGTCTCTACCCTGTCTCACCCTCCCTTTCTCCATGTCTCTACCCTGTCTCACCCTCCCTTTCTCCATGTCTCTACCCTGTCTCACCCTCCCTTTCTCCATGTCTCTACCCTGTCTCACCCTCCCTTTCTCCATGTCCCTACCCTGTCTCACCCTCCCTTTCTCCATGTCTCTACCCTGTCTCACCCTCCCTTTCTCCATGTCTCTACCCTGTCTCCATGTCTCTACCCTGTCTCACCCTCCCTTTCTCCATGTCTCTACCCTGTCTCACCCTCCCTTTCTCCATGTCTCTATCCTGTCTCACATATGGTCCAAATCAGTCACAACCCCAATGCATGCACATTAATAATATTCTATTTTACAGTATTTCATTAAAAATAATTATATTGCCATGTCCTCAATGACCCCATGAAACTGTTGTCACTCAATAGAATTGTATTAACAATCTCGACACCCAATCTCCCTTCAATGGTGGTCCACATATTTGCTGTTGAATAAAACATCCAAGGCTTCTGAGGAAGGCAAATCAGACTACCGAGACACACCCCACCTCTCCCCTGAAATGCCTTCACATTCCTGTCCTGTTGGGATTTGAACTGTTGCCCGTCCATAACCCAAGCAGGGAATTCAGACTTTCCCAGGAACACTGGCGCCGCTCCAGTAATTAATTCCGTGGAAAAGGGGATACCGAGTAAGTTGAACAACTGAATGTATTCAACCAAAATGTGTCCTCTGCATTTAACCCAACCCCTCTGAATCAGAGAGATGTGGGGGGGGGGGGGGGGGGGGGGGTTGCCTTAAGCATTGTCCACATCATCAGTGCAGTTGTCGTGGGTTAACTGCCTTGCTCAACGGCAGAACGGCAGATTCTAATCAACAACCTTTTGGTTACTTCCCCAACGCTCTTAACCGATAGGCTACCTGCCACCTCTGGAAAGGACAGAGGGAAGGAGCAATGAGGGGGACAGGGAACTATAGGAGCTAGATCAACAGGCCAGGGTAGCTTCATGACGCAAACTAAAGCCCTCTGCAAGAGATGAATGTATCAAGAAAAACAGTGGCCTTGGAATGACATAAATTATAGGTCTATACAATATGTTCATCGTATATGCTTCTATTTGAGTCTGTGAATGAATCTTTGGAGTGGTAGCCCTGAGGATTTCCTGTAATGGAATAAGAAGTGGTAGAAACAGGGAGAAGTGTTCACGCACGCACGCACACACACACACGCACACACGCACGCACACACACACACACACACACACACCTGTCTTCCCTTTAAAGGGTAAAGGTTTCGTCTCACGTTTCTTAATTAACCTGGATCAAGGCCAACTCTGGCACCCTTCTCTTTGAAATTAAGTGCTCAACGACAAACACACACAGAGGCACGCACGCAGACACACAGACACACACACACACACACACACACACAGAGGCACGCACACAGACACACACACAGAGGCACGCACGCAGACACACAGACACACACACACACACAGAGGCACGCACGCACACACACAGACACAGACACACACACAGAGGCACGCACGCACACACACAGACACAGACACACACACAGAGGCACGCACGCAGACACACAGACACAGACACACACACAGAGGCACGCACGCACACACACAGACACAGACACACACACAGAGGCACGCACGCACACACACAGACACACACACAGAGGCACGCACGCACACACACAGACACAGACACACACACAGAGGCACGCACGCACACACACAGACACAGACACACACACAGAGGCACGCACGCACACACGCACGCACGCAGACACACAGACACACACACACACACACAGAGGCATGCACGCACGCACGCACGCAGACACACACACACACACAGAGTAGCATAACCTTTTGTCTGTAATTGCTGTCCCTGTCTGTTATCCAACTGTGTTTCACATGAACCCGAGGAGAGGTGGCGCAGAGCACCTAATGGCTCTGTTAGTAAAACAACAAATGACTGTTTTATTTCATTTGTTTGTCACAGTCTTTAATTTCCTGTTAAATGTCGCGACAGAGTTCCAGTTCTGTCTGGTCTGTCAAAGATCCAGGAAGGAAAGGATACGATCAACATACACCTGAATATCAATGTTTCTTAATAAGCAACTTAGCCCTATACTGATCTTAGGTTTGTCTTTTCTTCAGTTCATTTAGGAATAAAATGTGTAGGTAAAGGTCACTTCTACCCACAGTTTATTTGTGACCTCTGAGGGTTTTAATAATGGAATGGTGATCCTTGAAACATTTAGTAAAGTGGTTCCCAAACTTGTTATAGTCCCGTACCCCTTCAAACATTCAACCTCCCTCTGCATACCCCCTCTAGCACCAGGGTCAGCGCACTCTCAAATTATGTTTTTTTGCCATCATGGTAAGCCTGCCACACAAAACACTATGCATTTATTAAACATAAGGAGGAGTGAGTTATCATCACAACCCGGCTCGTGAGAAGTGACAAAGAGCCCTTATAGGACCAGGGCACAAATAATTATATAATAATAATCAATAATTTTGCTATTTATTTAACCATCTTATATATAAAACCTTATTTGTTCATCACAAATAGTGAATAACTCACTACAGGTTAATGAGAAGGGTGTGCTTGAAAGGATGCACATAACTCTGCAATGTTTGGTTGTATTGGAGAGAGTCTCAGTCTTAAATCATTTTCCACACACAGTCTGTGCCTGTACTTAGTTTTCATGCTAGTGAGGGCCGGGAATCCACTCTCACATAGGTACATGGTTGCAAAGGGCATCAGTGTCTTAACAGAGCGATTTTCCAAGGCAAGAAACTGAGCGCAGCCCAATCCAGAAATCTGACAGTGGCTTCTGATTAAATAAAACTTTCACAGAACAGCTAATTGCAATTTCGATGAGGCTCTCTTGTTCAGATATCGGTCAGTGGACTGGAGGCAGGGCATGAAAGAGATAACGAATCCAGTAGTATGTTTTGTTCGTTTCGGGAAAGTACCTACGTAATAGCGCACCCAGCTCACTCAGGTGCTTCGCTATGTCACCTTTGACATTGTCCGTAAGCTTGAGTTCATTTACACACAAAAACTCATACAATAATGGAAAGACCTGTGTGTTGTCCTTGTTAATGCAGACAGAAAAGAGCTCCAACTTCTTAATCATAGCCTCAATTTTGTCCCGCACTTTGAACATAGTTGTGGCGCGTCCCTGAAATCCTAGATTCAGATCATTCAGGGGAGAAAAACATCCCCCAGATAGGCCAGTAGTGTGAGAAACTCGTCATTATGCAAGCGGTCAGACAAGTGAAAATGATGGTCAGTAAAGAAAACTTTAAGCTCGTCTCTCAATTAAAAATGTGTCAATACTTTGCCCCTTGATAACCAGCGCACTTCTGTATGTTGTAAAATTGTTACATGCCCATATCATTGCATAATGCAGAAAATACACGAGAGTTCAGGGGCTTTGCTTTAACAAAGTTAACCATTTTCACTGTATTGTCCAAAACGTCTTTCAAGCTGTCAGGCATTCCCTTGGCAGCAAGAGCCTCTCGGTGGATGCTGCAGTGTACCCAAGTAGCGTCGGAAGCTGCTTGCATGCGCGTTACCATTCACGTTACCATTCCACTATGTCTCCCTGTCATGGCTTGTGCACCATCAGTACAGATACCAACACATCTTGACCTCCAAAGTCCATTTGATGTCACAAAGCTGTCCAGTACTCCTGTTGTCCTGGTTTCCAGTGGTTTGCAGAAAACCCCCCATAAACGTGACGGACATATACCAGGAGGTGGGCCAGGCCCGTCTTGTCTATTGACTCATCCAGCTGTAATGCATATAATTCACGGGCTTGTATGTGAAGCAGCATTGTCCCAGCCATACCCGCGGAAGCAGGAAGAATGAAGTCCTCCACAATAGCATGGGGCTTGCCTGTCCTAGCCACTCGGTAGCTCACCATATAAGACACTTCTATCCCATTCTTATTACTGCTATCTGTTGCTTTTATACATGTCTCACTACTCGAACGTCATCTTTATACTCGCTCAAAAAACTCCCGTGGCTTGTTTTTCAAATTGTCGTTTTGTTTCTAAATGTCTGAGCATGAGTGAAGGTTTACCGTGAGAGAGTAACGTTAATGTGATTGGATGTTCATTATTTGACTAGGCTACCTGTATTTGACATTGTGTTGTTATTTCGCTGAACACTAGATGGTTCAATTTCATTTTTGGCAGCGAAACAAGGCTACCCAGGCGAGAGAAAAAAACTAATGTATAGCCCCATTAGAAAATATAAATGTACTGTTTGAAAATGTGAAAAAAAAAGGCCGTGCTGCTCAATGAGAGAATATCGTCAGAGAGAGAGAGAGAGAACTCAATGCATCCCGCACAGGTATGGCCCGTCACAAATCTGTAGCTGTGAATCAGCCTCGAGTTACCACAGCACTCTTTGTATTTCTCTATTCAGTTGTTCCACAGCAGTACCCCCATTTATCTTAACAGGGCACAGCGGTTGACCTGACTAATATGCTTTAGGGCAGACACTGCCTGGCACTGTAAGTCAGTGAGATAAATACACCTACGCCGAAGGATGAGTTATAACGCAGTGAGTTGGGCCATGACTGCAGTCTTATTTCACCTGCCTTCTCTTTGTTCAATTGGGAGCGAGTCTTGGGTCCCACAAAGGCATAAAGTATCTGCCAGGGAATGAGAGGGAAAAGCAAAGAATAAAACCTATTTCCACTCTGTTATTCCGCTGAGATAACACCCAGCACCTTTACATCAGATCAGATTATTATTTCATATTTTTTTATACAATCGCTAGGACCCATTTCTCAATACTTAGGTCACTTTTTCCAAACTCTTCACACAGTTCTCCTAACTAACTTTCAGCTTGGCCCGGCAGTTCCTTTCACATCCAAAATGCACTAAAACTACCAAATCACTTCATACACGTCTCAAATCAACTCATTCTTCCAGAACACTAGCAAAGGTTGTCACCCAACAAGCACACTTTGTCACTCATAAAACAATGACCTAAACAACACTAACAACAGGTAGCGTTACACAATGCTTTCTTTTGTCAAATTTCTTTACAAAACAAGAATGACACCTCTCTACGGTTTAGAATTCACTGCAGTTTATGTTACAGGAATGAATCAGACAAGATGCAATATGCTTCAATAGGTTTTATGTCATTTTTTGGCATTGAGGGTTCCAAAATACAAGACTTTGTATATAAACCATCTACCGATGCAGATACAGTAGCAATGCTAGTCAACCCTGGACATCCAATGTGGCTCTTTTCCCAATCACATTCCTTCCTCGCCGCCGTGTTTCGGATCAATTGAAATCAGCCTCATCCACAAAGATGAATATGTGGGGTGTTTGCCTGGCTTCAATCTCCATGACTCGAAAATAAATCCACAAGGCAACATAAGAGTTAGGCTATTACGGTAGTTTACATTATACCTAAAACATGCCATTGTGTGCCTCTGCCCTGTTTGGTTTTGTTCAAAACCAGTTCTGTATTTTATAGTCATCTTACCTGGACATATTGGCTCCTGCGTTGCTTGACTCGTTCAGAGTTCCTCTCAAAGGGGACAGCGTACAACTGCTTCATCCTGACTTGATGTTGTTTCAGGACTGTAGAAATAGTTGTTGTGCTTACATTGTCTGCCAACACTCTGTCCCGAATCTCTGTGAGTTTTATGCCATTGTTTCTGATGACCATATCAACAATTGCAGTTTCCTACACAGCAGTGAAAATCCTACCTCTCCTGCCTGTAGGAGGTAACCGTTGGGTCCTAAGCAGAAATACAAAAACAATTACACAGAAGTGGGTTTGGAGGCTTTGCTCAATTTACTTCTGTAATGTGCAGTTCAGTCAGAATCCCTTGCAGAATGCACATCTTATCTGTTGTTTTGCCGGAAATGTTGAGCGTTGCAGATTTGGCTGCACTCTCAGACCAGCCTCTTGATAGACCATGATTTATTACATGATCAATTATAGTAGCCCTAATCACATCTGAGACTACAGCTCTTGATCTTCCTCTCAGTCTTCTACGTACTCCTCTCCCTCTCCCAGCCACTCTTCTTCCTCTGTCAGCCACTTCTCTATCTCTGGCTGGGTCCATGTTTACATTACAGTACAGCATTATTGCTAAGATGTCCCCTTTTGTATAGATGGTAATGAAATTGAAAGACTAACACCTGGGTAGGTGTTCAGCTACAATGGGAATCAGCTGTGTTTGGTCTAATTATTTTGATAGTCTTTCACTTTTTAGATTTGGAATATATTTCAACACGGTATTACTGTAGAAATGTAGTAAATGGCTGTCTTATTCAAAGTTGTGTTATGTTAGGTTTTGAACTTAAGTTCAACAGTTTTGAAAAGATAATGTAAATGTGCAAATTGGCCTGTAGGTACATAGAGTTTTGGTGGTGGTTGTGTTTGAGTGAGAAAAGAATTCATGAAATTTGAAAGAAGTCGTCATTGAATGCATTTTGTGCCAAAGCAATGAAAAATTATCCACAGTTTAGCCCACATAGACTGCTGTTGTGTTCACTGTGTGAAGAGTTTTGAAAAAGTGACCTAAGTATTGAGAAATAGGTCCTAGCAATCCAGGTTAATTAAGATATATACTATATATCCTCAATTAAATGACATTTGAGTCGAGCCATTTGCCTCGTATCATTGACTGCTTTTCTCCATATCCTTCCACCAAGTGTAAGTTATATGAGAGGAACCTCGTCTCCTCACTCCTGAGGAGCGTATCACTACTCCTGATGGAACTATCTGGAAAGGGAAGGATGTGACGAGAAGAAATGTGCCACAGGTGCAATAATAACAAGACAAACAGAGTGGAGACTCAATGGGGAGGGCAAAACATAGGGATAAAGAGATGAGCAGAAGATGGAGAAAACAGAGGGATAAAGAGATGAGTAGAAGATGGAAAAAACAGAGGGATAAAGAGATTAAGAGATGATGGAGAAAACAGAGGGATAAAGAGATTAAACCAGTTGAGTCTATGGGGGCGCTATTTCATTATTGGATAAAAAAACGTGCCCATTTTAAGCGCAATATTTTGTCACGAAAAGATGCTCGACTACGCATATAATTGACAGCTTTGGAAAGAAAACAGTCTAACATTTCCAAAACTGCAAAGATATTATCTGTGAGTGCCACAGAACTCATGCTACAGGCGAAACCAAGATGAAACTTCAAACAGGAAATGAGCAGAATTTCTGAAGCTCTGTTTTCCAATGTCCCTTATATGGCTGTGAATGCACCAGGAACGAGCCTGCGCTTTCTGTTGTTTCTTCAAGATGTCTGCAGCATTGTGACGTATTTGTAGGCATATCATTGGAAGATTGGCCATAAGAGACTACATTTTCCAGGGGTCCGCCCGGTGTCCTTTGTCTAAATTGGTGCGTAATCTTCAGTTGCGATCATTTTCTCCTGGGATTCAGGAGAGAAAGCACACTTCCACGAACGATATATCATCGAAGAGATATGTGAAAAACACCTTGAGGATTGGTTCTAAACAACGTTTGCCATGTTTCAGTCGATATTATGGAGTTAATTTGGAAAAAAGTTTGGCGTTTTGATGACTGGATTTTCGTTTTTTTTTGGTAGCCAAACGTGACGCACCAAACGGAGCGATTTCTCCTAAACAAATAATCTTTCAGGAAAAACTGAACATTTGCTATCTAACAGAGTCTCCTCATTGAAAACATCTGAAGTTCTTCAAAGGTAAATTATTTTATTTGAATGCTTTTCTGGTTTTTGTGAAAATGTTACCTGCTAAATGCTAACGCTAAATGCTACGCTAGCTAGCTACTGTTACACAAATTATTGTTTTCCTATGGTTGAGAAGCATATTTTGAAAATCTGAGATGACAGTGTTGTTAACAAAAGGCTAAGCTTGAGAGCTAGCATATTTATTTCATTTCATTTGCGATTTACATGAATAGTTAACGTTGCGTTATGGTAATGAGCTTGAGGCTGTATTCACGATCCCGGATCCGGGATGGCTAAGTGCTAGAGGTTAAGAGAAGATGGAGAAAACAGAGGGATAAAGAGATTGAGAGAAGATGGAGAAAACAGAGGGATAAAGAGATGAGTAGAAGATGGAGAAAACAGAGGGATAAAGAGATGAGCAGAAGATGGAGAAAACAGAGGGATAAAGAGATTAAGAGAAGATGGGGAGGTAGCAAGAGAGAGTGGGTAGGGGGATAATGAGATAGGGAGGGAGAAAGGGAGAGAGAGAGGGAGAAAGAGAAAGAGAGAGAGAGAGAGAGAGAAAGAAAGCAATAGACACACATGAACAAATGAACGTACCAATAAACACACAAATACATGAAGGAATGCATGTCCACACACACATAAACAACCACACACACACACATCCAAACCTCTGAAAACATACAGTGCCTTCGGAAAGTATTCAGACCCCTTCCCCTTTTCCACATTTTCTAATGACAAAGCAAAAATAGGTTTTTAGAAATGTTTGCAAATGTATTAAAAATAAAAAACACAAATACCTTATTTACATAAGTATTCAGACCCTTTGCTATGAGACTCGAAATTGAGCTCAGGTGCATCCTGTTTCCATTGATCATCATTGATAAGTTTCTACAACTTGATTGGAGTCCACCTGTGGTAAATTCAATTGATTGAACATGATTTGGAAAGGCACACACCTGTCTATATAAGGTCCCACAGTTGACAGTTCATGTCAGAGCAAAAACCAAGCCATGAGGGTCGAAGGAATTGTCGGTAGAGCACTGAGACAGGATTGTGTCGAGGCACAGATCTGGGGAAGGGTGCCAAAACCGTTGAAGGTCCCCAAGAACACAGTGGCCTCCATCATTCTTAAACGGAAGAAGTTTGAAGCCACCAAGACTCTTCCTTGAGCTGCCGCGAATGGCATTGGGCAGGGAGGTGACCAAGAACCTGATGGTCACTCTGACAGAGTTCTGGAGTTCCTCTGTGGAGATGGGAGAACCTTCCAGAAGGACATCCATCTCTGCAGCACTCCAACAATCAGGCCTTTACGGTAGAGTGGCCAGACGGAAGCCAATCCTCAGTAAAAGGCACATGACAGCCCACTTGGAGTTTGCCAAAATGCACCTAAAGACTCTCAGACCATGAGAAACAAGATTCTCTTGGCTGACGAAATCAAGATTGAACTATTTTGCCTGAATGCCAAGCGTCACATCTGGAGGAAACCTGACATCATTCCTATGGTGAAGCATGGTGGTGGCAGCATCTGTGGGGATGTTTTTCAGAAGCAGGGACTGGGAGACTAGTCAGGATTGAGGCAAAGATGAACGGAGCAAAGTACAGAGAGATCGTTGATGAAAACCTGCTCCAGAGCACTCAGGACCTCAGACTGGGACAAAGGTTCACCTTCCAACAGGACAACGACCTCTAAGCGCACAGCCTTGCGTGGCCCAGCCAGAGCCTGGACTTGAACCCGATCAATGTGAGAAACTGCTTAAATACATATGTGCCAAGCTTGTAGAATCATACCAAAGAAGACTCAAGGCTGTAATTGCTGCCAAAGGTGTGTCAACAGAGCACTGAGTAAAGAGTCTGAATACTTATGTAAATGTAATATTTCAGTTTTATATTTTTAAGAAATTAGCAAACATTTCGAAAAACCTGTTTTTGCTTTGTCATTATGGGGTATTGTGTGTAGATTGAGGGAATAAAACAATAAAAACATTTTAGAATAAGGCTTTAATGTAACAAAATGTTGAAAAAGTCAAGGAGTCTGAATACTTTCCGAATACACTATAGCTTGGTAAGAGCTTCATAAGTGCTTCATAAGAGCTTTGGGAAACCATATAATCACAACCAAATCGTGTTGACCTTCAAGGACACAAACAGGTCTTAGCACTCTTGCCGTCCTCAGCGTTTTAATCAGTACCTCCCATTTGCTGCTGCCAAAACACTAAAGTGCAAAACACCTGACGTCACCTGAACCAGAGAGCCTCATTCGATCCGGAGCAGCACCCTTGGAATGGGTCCCAAGGCATTACTAATGGATCGATCGCCTCATCCATAATTAACCCTTGGCTGACTGTTCTCTGTCAGCAACATTCAGGAGGAAGGCAAAGTGTTCATTAAGGTCAGTGTAAGCACTTTCTTCTATAGCACTCTAGAGTAGCTTTATGGATGACATTCTCTGGTAACATCCCCAGTGGTACACTATTCCCTACATAGTGCACTACTTTTGATTCACCATGCAGTAGTGCACTATATTTTTGGGAATAGTGTACTATGGACGCTGGAGTAGTGCACTATATAGGGAATAGGGTGCTACGGGCCCTGGAGTAGTGCACTATATAGGGAATAAGGTGCTACGGGCCCTGGAGTAGTGCACTATATAGGGAATAGGGTGATACGGGCCCTGGAGTAGTGCACTATATAGGGAATAGGGTGATACGGGCCCTGGAGTAGTGCACTATATAGGGAATAAGGTGCTACGGGCCCTGGAGTAGTGCACTATATAGGGAATAGGGTGATACGGGCCCTGGAGTAGTGCACTATGTAGGGAATAAGGTGCTACGGGCCCTGGAGTAGTGCACTATATAGGGAATAGGGTGCTACGGGCCCTGGAGTAGTGCACTATATAGGGAATAAGGTGCTACGGGCCCTGGAGTAGTGCACTAAATAGGGAATAGGGTGCTACGGGCCCTGGAGTAGTGCACTATATAGGGAATGGGGTGCCATTTACGACTGAGCTTCAGTCAACAGGAGACCACTCAGCACAGAGCCCGGGGTCATAACGCATTGTCCAGTGTGTCCACTATAGAGTGGGGTCGATCACAGTTCATTACATATGATGATGGGGATTTAACTTGGCGTCTATATAAATAGTATGGAGAAACACTTCTCAGTAATAGACTGCTATGATGGTCTCAGTCTTCGAGTAGTCTATGGAGCAGAGAGGTGTTTTGATACCTCCAGACCCACCAGTTCCTCACCACACAGCCTGGCCCCCAAGCAGACAGAGAGTAAACAGAGAGGAGACCCTCCCCATCCCAACCACTCCCTCGCTTTCTTTCTCTCATTCTCTCCATCGCATCTCTATCTGTTCTCTGATATGTGTCTGTTCTTTCTTTCTCTCATTCTCTCCATCGCATCTCTATCTGTTCTCTGATATGTGTCTGTTCTTTCTTTCTCTCATTCTCTCCATCGCGTCTCTATCTGTTCTCTGATATGTGTCTGTTCTTTCTTTCTCTCATTCTCTCCATCGCATCTCTATCTGTTCTCTGATATGTGTCTGTTCTTTCTTTCTCTCATTCTCTCCATCGCATCTCTATCTGTTCTCTGATATGTGTCTGTTCTTTCTTTCTCTCATTCTCTCCATCGCGTCTCTCTATCTGTTCTCTGATATGTGTCTGTTCTTTCTTTCTCTCATTCTCTCCATCGCATCTCTATCTGTTCTCTGATATGTGTCTGTTCTTTCTTTCTCTCATTCTCTCCATCGCATCTCTATCTGTTCTCTGATATGTGTCTGTTCTTTCTTTCTCTCATTCTCTCCATCGCATCTCTATCTGTTCTCTGATATGTGTCTGTTCTTTCTTTCTCTCATTCTCTCCATCGCGTCTCTATCTGTTCTCTGATATGTGTCTGTTCTTTCTTTCTCTCATTCTCTCCATCGCGTCTCTATCTGTTCTCTGATATGTCTGTTCTTTCTTTCTTTTTCTTTCTGCCTCTGTTTTCTTCACCTCTGCATATCGAGACAATAGATAGAGGGATGTGGGATGTTTGTGGAGGGATGAGAGAAGGAGAAAGGAAGAGGAGAGAGGGAGACAGTGAGAGGGAGGGAGACAGTGAGAGGGAGGGAGACAGTGAGAGGGAGACAGTGAGAGAAAGGTGAGATGGAGAAAGGGAGAGAGAGAGAGAGAGGGAGAGGAGATAGTGAGAGAGGGCGAGAAGGAGAGAGGGAGAGAAGGGGAGAGGGAGAGAAGGAGAGTGAGAGAGCAGGGTGGGGATACTGCTAGCCCCCCTCACCCCTGTCTGGCCTTGTCTCTCATTTTATTGAACAAGAGATTATTCCAGACAGACAGATGAGGTAACAGACACACGCACGCACACACGCACACACACACACCCTGACATACACACACGCACACACACACACCCTGACATACATGCACACACACACACACACACACACACCCTGACATACACACACGCACACACACACACCCTGACATACACACACACACACACACACACCCTGACATACACACACGCACACACACACACCCTGACATACACACACACACACACACACACACCCTGACATACACACACACACACACACACACCCTGACATACACACACACACACACACACCCTGACATACACACACACACACACCCTGACATACACACACACACACACACACACACCCTGACACACACACACACACACACCCACACACACACACACACGGATGCTCGCCTCAACCAGTGGAACATAATCATGTTGTGTTGTCCTTTAGAATGGAGGCAGTAAGGATGTGGAGTTGGAGACTATTGAACATGACGAGCACATTCAGTCTTAAAACAGAACTTTCTCTCTACTCCTTTTAACTGGTGAAGATGAGCGGTGAACCGGAACACCTGAAGGCACTTAGTTCTGAAGGCCCATCCTCTGTTAAACGCCGCCAATTTGTCTGGGGAGTTATTCCGACGCAAATCAGAGAGGACACTCAAGCGGCCCAGTAATTCTGCGAGGGCGGTCGATGCCTCTTCTCCCATTAGGATCGACCAGCAGCTAGCAATCACAGCATTTGTGAAGTGCAGCGCAAACTCTGTAATATCTCACTTTTCACCTTCCAACCACGGGAGTCGAATATCTCACTTACCACCTTCCAACCACGGGAGTCGAATATCTCACTTTCTACCTTCCAACCTTGGGAGTCAAATATCGCACTTTCCACCTTCCAACCTTGGGAGTCGAATATCTCACTTTTCACCTTCCAACCACGGGAGTCGAATATCTCACTTTCCACATTCCAGTATAGGACGAGTCAACAACATTATTTGGGTATGAGTTAACAGAATATGAACTTTTCAAATTGAGATTTTCCCTGCACAGTTACTTTCACAGTGTAGATGCCTCGAGGCTACGTCTGCTAATGTCTTGTTGCACCTGGATGGCTGGTGAGGCTGATCCAATAGGATAGCGTGGGGGGGAAATGAAGTTTTCATCAGGTAGCTAATTAGACCATGTTCATTCATTATTTATGTATTTCTTCAGATCTTAGTTATATCGTTTTATGATGAGATGTTTTTGAAGGGAAATGTTTGTCAGACGTGTAACAGTTATTTGCTCATGATTGACAAGCCGATCAGAAAGAGTAGGAGGAAACAGAGTGATAGAGACCGGAAACGAGATCACAGCGTCAGCTTGCTAGCTGCCCTGTTGAAAACAGAGGTTCATTTTCTAACCATAATTCTGATCATACAACAAGCATACGAGTGTCACGGACAAACAGAGGTGAAAATCCCAGAGTATTTGTTTCTTTCAGCTGTAACGATACAACGACATTGCAGTACTGGAGACGCCCTTGAACTGCAGGACAGCAGCCAGAACAAGAGATCACACTTTATTCATCAGAAAAGGACACCCCCCTTCATCAGCAAACAGATTAACTGTCTCTTTCATCTTGAAAAGGGTGTGTGTGTGTGTGTGTGTGTGTGTGTGTGTGTGTGTGTGTGTGTGTGAGTGTGTGTTACTGGAAAGTACAGTTCTCAGGGCTTTTAGACCAACCAGGGTATTATTTCAAAGACAGGGAATCAATCAGAAAGTGAAGACTTAACAGTAAAAATGAAACGCTGAGATTAGAGAGCTTCAAAGGCATCGACACAGGAGAGCCAACAACTCACCGTACCGTAGTGCTATACAACTGTTATAACTTTAATGATGCCAACTTCTGATCTCTCTCTCTCTCTGTGTGTGTGTGTGTGTGTGTGTGTGTGTGTGTGTGTGTGTGTGTGTTTCCGTGGGGCTGAGCACTGTAACACATTATAACTGCAGCATTGTATCAGTCTTAAGCAGACAGCCTCCCTCTGAGTCAATTGCCCTGCGATTAGGAGAGTCAGACAGCACAGATCAACAATCTGATAGACCCATTACTCGGTCACTGGTGCTGCAAAAAGGTACCGCTGGGAGGGAGGGATGGAGAGAGGGAGGGATGGAGAGAGGGAGGGAGGGAGAGATATATAGGGGGAGGGGAGGCAAGGGTGAGGGAGTGTATCAATAATTCAAACATTGATTCCTAATCTCCCAACTGGTATCCAGAGATCCACAGAGAAGGGAAAAACCTGGAACTCAATGTTGTGCATTCAGCTTTAATGTGATTCCATCACCAGCCTTTTCCACTTCTACATCAAATCCATGTCGCTCTTTAAAAAGTGCTACATCTTAGCATCTCATGAAATCGGCTTCACCTAAATCTCCATTGATTTGTATTTTTTCATCCGCTACACAACAAGAAGATTAATATTTAATACATGTTGAAGTCCATCCTCTAGCCTATGAGTATAAGCCCGAGATATGGCAGAGATGGAGAGAAGAGAGCAAGGGAGAGAGAGAGAGAGAGAGACTGACCTCAACCCAGTCTCTTAGAGCGTTCACAGTCAGTTAACTGACACACCTATCAGATCACATCAAAATCACACTCTACTTGAACAGAGCTATGCTCAATCATAAGACATCAAAGCCAAAGGAACTGAATAATATTAAGAAACGTTATAGATGGAAGGAAAGTAGTGTGGAAATCTACAAAACAAACAATTAGGCAACAACAAATTAAATATCTTCTAGACAACTTCATGGACAAAATGTTACACTGTAATAGTGAAGGTGTAAACTTGGCAGTAGAAAACCTAAACAATATATTTGACCTCTCAGCTTTCCTATAAAATCTAAACATTTCAAGCAGACAACCTAAGAAAATGAACAACAATGACAAATGGTTTGATGAAGAATGCAAAAAACCTTAGAAAGAAATTGAGAACCCTATCCAACCAAAAACAAAGAGACCCAGAAAACCTGAGCCTTCACTATGGTGAATCTAAAATAATACAGAAAAAGAAGGAACAGAAATCAGCTCAATTTAAATGAAGAATCCATAGAATATAACCACTTCTGGGGAAATTGGAAAACTCTTAACAAGCAACAACACGGAGAGTTATCTATCCAAAACGGAGATGGGGTGAATGTTTTATCTATCTAAAATGGAGATGTATGGGTAAACCACTTCTCCAATCTGTTTGTCTCTATAACAAAGAGCAAACAGCAAAAACATATACATGATCAAATACAAATCTTTGAATCAACTATTAAAGATTACCAGAACCCACTGGATTCTCCAATTACATTGAATGAACTACAGGACAAAATACAAACCCTCCAACCCAAAAAGGCCTGTGGGGTTGATGGTATCCTCAATGAAATGATAAAATATACAGATAGCAAATTCCAATTTGCTATACTTAAACTCTTTCATAATCCTCAGCTCTGGCATCTTCCCCAATATTTGGAACCAAGGACTGATCACCCCAAACCACAAAAGTTGAGACAAATTTGACCCCAATAACTACCGTGGAATATGCATCAACAGCAACCTTGGGAAAATACTCTGCATTATCATTAACAGCAAACTTGTACATTTCCTCAGGGAAAACAATGTACCAAGCAAATGTCAAATTATATTTTTACCAAATTACCATACGACAGACCATGTATTCACCCTGCACACCCTAATTACCAAACAAACAAAACAAAGCAAAGTCTTCTCATGCTTTGTTGATTTAAAAAAAAGTGTTCCACTCAAATTGGCATTAGGGCCTGCTACACAAATTGATGAAAAGTGGTGTTGGGGGAAAAACATACAATATAAAAAAATATGTACACAAACAACAAGTGTGCTGTTAAAAATGGCAAAAAAACACACATTTCTTTCCACAGGGCCGTGAGACATTGATGCAGCTTAAATCCCACCCTCAGAAAACATCTATATCAACGCATTGGCGAGGGCACTAGAATAGCCTACGAGAATCTGAAGTCAAATGTCTACTGTTTGCTGATGATCTGGTGCTTCTGACACCAACCAAGGAGGGCCTACAGAAGCACCTAGATCTTCTGCACAGATTCTGTCAGACCTGGGCCCTGACAGTAAATCTCAGTAAGACCAAAATAATGGTGTTCCAAAAAAGGTCCAGTCGCCAGGACCACAAATACAAATTCTATCTAGACACCGTTGCCCTAGAGCACAGAAAAAACTATACATGCCTCGGCCTAAACATCAGTGCCACAGGTAACTTGTGGCAATCTGAGAGACAAGGCAAGAAGGACCTTCTATGCCATCAAAATGAACATAAAATTCGACATGCTAGTTAGGATCTGGCTAAAAATACTTGAATCAGTTCTAGATTAAAGAACCCATTGCCCTTCATGGTATGAGGTCTGGGGTCCGCTCACCAACCAAGAATTCACTAAATTGGACAAACACCTAATTGAGACTCAGCATGCTGAATTCTGCAAAAATATCCTCTGTGTACAACGTAAAACACCAAATAATGCTTGCAGAGCAGAATTAGTCCGATACCCACTAATTATCAAAATCCAGAAAAGAGCCGTTAAATTCTACAACCACCTAAAAGAAAACGATTCCCAAACCTTCCATAACAAAGCCATCACCTACAGAGAGATTAACCTGGAGAAGAGCCTCCTAAGCAAGCTGGCCCCTAAGCAAGCTGGTCGCCAGGATAGCTACACAATTAGACACAACCATATAATGAGAAAACAAAACCACTGTGACCCAAACTTAAGGAAATCTTTGACTATGTACAGACTAAGTGAACATAGCCTTGCTATTGAGAAAGTCTGCCGAAGGCAGACCAGGCTCTCAAGAGAAGACAGGCTAGGTGCACACTGCCCACAAAATAAGGTGGAAACTGAGCTGCACTTCCTAACATCCTGCCAAATGTATGACCAGATTAGAGACACATATTTCAAACAAATCCAATTTTGATCAACTTCCATATCTACTGGGGGAAATATCAGTGTGCAATCCCAGCAGCAATATTTGTGACCTGTGCCACAAGAAAAGGGCAACCAGTGAAGAACAAACACCATTGTAAATACAACCTACATTGATGTTTATGTATTTTCCCTTTTGTACTTTAACTATTTGCACATCACTACAACACTGTATATAGACATAATGACATTTGAAATGTCTTTATTCTTTTGGAACCATTTGTGAGTGTAATGTTTATTGTCCTTTTTTTATTTCACTTTATTTCATTTGTTTATTATCTATTTCACTTGCTCAGGCAATGTAAGAGAGAGAGAGATGCTATTTTAGAGATTATATTATTATTATTATTTTATATCATTATTATATTATTATTATTAAATTATTAGTAAACTATTAGTATATTATTAGTATATTTTATTATTATTATTATATTATTATTATATTTTAGTATTATATTATTATTATTATTATATTATTAATAATATTATTATTGTATTATTATATTATACCTATTATTATATTATTATTAGTATATTATTTATATTATTATTATTATATTATTTATATTATTATTATTATATTATTTATAATATTATTATTGTATTATTATATTATACCTATTATATTATTATTATTATTATTGTATTATTATATATTATTATTATATTATTAGTATATATTAGTATATTATTAGTATATGTTAGTATTATTATTATTATATTATTATTATATTTTATTATTATTTTATCATATTATTATTATATTATATGTATTATTATATTATTATTTATATTATTATCATTATTTTAAGAGGAACACTTGGAAGCAGGTTCTTATGGAAGCAAAATAATATCTAGATGATCTCAGTCAAACACACACACTTGCACTTACTGTACACACACACAAAGACCAGGGACCCACCCTTGTCAGTTTGTGACAGTAGCCTCCACCCTAACAAAGGTGTGCACAACAACAAAAACACACTAGAGAGAAAGAGAGCGAGAGCGAGAGCGAGAGAGAGACAGAGAGAGAGAGAGAGAGAGAGAGAGAGAGAGAGAGAGAGAGAGAGGGAGAGAGAGAAAATGAAGAGAAAACCATTACCAGCACTTCTCAAACAGCTTTTATTCTGTAAAGATCAGCCACACACCCATCATCACAAATCAAGCCCACCAATGATGCTTTTCCAATATCCAAAACAACTAAGCCCCAACACACACACACACACACACACACACACACACACTCCTAACTGTACTTGCAGCCTCCTCAGAGCGGTGAGCGCTCCACACCAGCATCCAAGTAGCGCTGAGCTTCCACCCTCCAACTGCCCCAGCCACCAGGGACAGGAGCTGCAACAGTAGCTGCTGCCCTCAAACAGAGGTTCAGAGCCAGCTTCACAGACCTCAACCTCCCCCTGGACCCTTCAGCCTCTGGAGCTCCAGGGCTAATCCACCACTAATACTAACAGGCTAACCAGGTCAGAGGTGTGTCAGCCAGCCCATGTTGTCCATCTTAATTTTACCTTTTTGGGTCTCTTCCTCCTCTGGCCAAGCCCGTTGAGCCTATCCCCAGCCTCCATCCGGTAGTGGGACTGAGAGTCCTCGCTCATCCTCTACCACCAATCCAACCACACTCACTCACTTTCTTTTCCTCTTTTTCTTTCTGTCTCTTTTTTCCTCCAGTGAAAACCACTGAAGTGGCACTCTTCAGCTCTTCTCAACCAGCAGAGCTCTCTCTACCCAACCTCCCTCGGTTTTCTGTAGCGACCAGCCAGGGACGGGGGCGTGGTAGAGCGAGAGAGAGGAAGGGGGGCAGGAGAGTGAGGAGCAGGGTGGGAGGGAGGGGAAAAACCACAATGGTGTTGCCATGGCAGCAGCTGCCACCAATGTTTATCTGGAGAGTGTGTGCTGGCAAACCAGATTTCTCCCAGTCACTACACCAGTAAAGTGTACCAGCGCTCAATTGGTTTCTGGATTATTTTTCAAATCGAGGTGGGGACCGATGTGGTGAAACTAGTGGAGAACAACATTAAGTAGGATCAACAAAGCCATATAAATGGCTTTATTTAACTGCTTTTATCAAGCAACAATGCTTTTAAAATGACTCATAAAACAGAGCCACTATAACAACCAACTTTCAGCATTACAACCTTATCCTTCTCCCTTTTCAAAATAAAACCCAGTCGTCCATTGCTGTCTTTGTTTTCAAAGTACTGTATACTCTTAGAAAAAAGGGTTCCAAAAGGGTTCTGTCGAACCTTCGCCATAGGAGAACACTTTTTGGTTCTAGGTGGAACCCTTTTCGTTTGCTGTGGAAAGGGTTTCTACGGGGAACCAAAAAGGGTTCTTCAAAAGGTTTTCTTACGGAGACAGCCGAATAACCTTTTTTGGTTCTAGAGAGCATCTATTCTGTATCTTAAATCTGTGTGTGCCCCAACCCCTCCCTAAATACAATCTAGGCTTTATTGGTGCCTTTGAAAACACAGATTCTCTATGTCTTAATGATAGCCTTGGGTTATGACCAGGAGGCACCACTGTTGAAACAGCATCACATTAACATATATGAGAGCCCCCTCCTTCTCTCTTCTCTACCTCATCCCTCCCTCACACATTGATGATATGGAGATCAAGAGAGATCTATGACAAAACGAGACGGAAGAGAAAAATAAGAGTAAGAAACAGAGAAGAAGAGATGAAGGGAGAGCTCTTTATCTCCTCTCTCTCTCTCACCAACTCATCTCCCCTCTCATTGTCTCTCTTTCCTTTCCCTCACACTCTCTCCCTCCGCTCTCTCTTACACCCTCTACCCCTACACCCCCTCTCCTATATTTCTGTTCATCACTTCCAAATCCCATCGTTCAAGCGTGTGATTCCAGCCTATTCCTGGTTCAGTCTGGTAACTCCGCTCCAGAAACCCTCTCTCCCCCTCCTCTCTCCTCCTCCTCCTCCTCCTCTCTCCTCCTCCCTCCCAATGCATCACCACCAGTGACAGCTCCCAGAGAGGGCCATGTGAGGTGACCACGCTGGGGACAGATGTTAGCCATAACTAATAACTCGCCCCCCCTTTGCTGATGAATAAAACTGTGCCGTATGGCAGGTTATAAACCTATGAAGGGATAGAGAGCCTTCAGAAAGTATTCACATCCACATGTTGTTTTTACAGCCTGAATTTGAAATGGATTACATTGAGATGTTTTGTTTCTGGCCTACACACAATACACCATCATGTCAAAGTGGAAATATGTTTATAGACATTTTTACCAATTTTTTGTTTACAAAAAAAATTGTTATGGCAAGCCTATATAAGTTCAGGAGTAAACTTAACAAGTCATATAAGTTGCAAAAATAATCTTTAACATGATTTTTTTAATGACTACCTCATCTCTGTACCCCTCACATACAATTATCTGTAAGGTCCATCAGCTTCAACCACAAAGACCAGGGAGGTTTCCAATGACTCACAATGAAGGGCACCTATTGGTGAAATGGGTAAAAAAAAGCAGACATTGAATATCCCTTTGAGCATAGTGAAGTTATCAATTACACTTTGGATTGTGTTTCAATACACCTATACGAAGATACAAGCATCCTTCCTAACTCAGTTGCCGGAGAGGAAGGAAACCGTTTAAGGATTTCACCATGAGGTTAATAGTGACTGTAAAACAGTTACAGAGTTTAATGGCTGTGATAGGAGATAACTGAGGATGGATCAACAACATTGTAGTTACTCCACAATACTAACCTAAATGACAGCGTGAAAAGAAGGAAGCCTGTATAGAATACAAAATATTCCAAAACACGATTCCTGTTTTTAATAAGTCACAGTTTTGACTTAAATCAGCTTGAAAATCTATATGTATGCCCGCTATACAGTAAAATAAAGCTTATAAACCTATAAAGTATGTCAGCTATACAGTACAATGAAGGCACATGACTCTGTAGGTGACTGGGTCCCATGCACTCTACATTAGCTTAATGCTAACACCAATTAAAGAGAGGGTCACAAGTGTGCAAATACATTATATGGTGCACAGATTAACCAACCCAACCCTCTTTTGTGCCAACGTGTGCATGCCTGGCACACACACACACACACACACACACACACACACACACACACACACACACACACACATGTGTGTGTGTCTTGTCCAATAAACACTCCTGCGTAATCTAAAATTGTGTGTCTATAGAGAAGTGGTTGACATTGACTGTGTGTGCCCAGCTTGTGTGCATGCATCATGCATTCATGTGTGTATATTGCCTTGTTTCTCTGCTTCCATTACCAGCTCTTTTGGCACAGCATGTCCGCCATGCCAGAGGGCACACCTGTGTGGGTTGGCATTGCCCATTGAGAGGAGTGAGGGATGGGGTAGAGCCAGATGAAGAAGGAGGCCAGGTTCTGATCCCCTCCTCCCTACTTTCTCTGACCAGTGCCAGACATACCAAAGGGTTGGAAACATGAATCAGTAATCATACTGCATCAGAGAAATGGAAACATCAATCAGTAATCATACTGCCTCAGAGAAATGGAAACATCAATCAGTAATCATACTGCATCAGAGAAATGGAAACATCAATCAGTAATCATACTGCATCAGAGAAATGGAAACATCAATCAGTAATCATACTGCATCAGAGAAATGGAAACATCAATCAGTAATCATACTGCATCAGAGAAATGGAAACATCAATCAGTAATCATACTGCATCAGAGAAATGGAAACATCAATCAGTAATCATACTGCATCAGAGAAATGGAAACATCGATCAATAATCATACTGCATCAGAGAGGTGGAAACATCAATCAGTAATCATACTGCATCAGAGAAATGGAAACATCAATCAGTAATCATACTGCATCAGAGAAATGGAAACATCAATCAGTAATCATACTGCATCAGAGAAATGGAAACATCAATCAGTAATCATACTGCATCAGAGAAATGGAAACATCAATCAGTAATCATACTGCATCAGAGATGCGGTAACCACAACATCAAAACATCCTATTAAGTCTCTGTTCATTATAGATATAATTAGTATCTGTCCACCTGTTCAGTCTAGTCAGTATACTGTATGATCATGTTTCTCTTCATTAGGAGTCGACTTAGGCGTCTTTTTCATCAAGTAATTCATTGAATTCTACCATTTTCATCACATTGCTTATGATGAGTCCAGTTCTAAATGTGTATTACCAATGCAAACTGATCCACTGATAAACACTATAAGGATTCATGCTACATTAGGTTCTCTCTCTCAACGAACATTAACATTTCCTGTTTCTCTCATTTTTATTAAAGTGATTGATCAGAAGTTGAGTAAAAGATATCAAACGATATCAAGAGATATAATATCAAGCAAGGTTATTATAGTAGACAAAACTGAAAGAGTAGACGAAACTGAAATTAAAATAAAAACTAAAATGGTAAAAAAATGTATTTAATGAAACTGAAATATAATAATTAAGAAAAACACTTGAAAAACTAAAACTATACTGAAACTATTATATGACTGCAAAACTGACTACATTGAACAAACATATAAATGCTACATGTAAAGTGGTCCCATGTTTCATGAGCCGAAATAAAAAAATCCCAGAAATGTTCCATATGCACAAAAAGCTTATTTCTCTCAAATTTTGTGCACAAATTTGTTTACATCCCTGTTGGTGGGCATTTCTTCTTTGCCAAGATAATGAGGAGTATTTCTGTCTGTAATAAAGCCCTTTTGTGGGAAGTGGTTGGGCCTGACTGCCAAGTGGGAGGGCCTATGCTCTCCCAGGTTGCACCCCTGCCCAGTCATGTGAAATCCAGATCATGGCCTAATTTATTTATTTCAATTGACTAACTTCCTTATATGAACTGTAACTCAGTAAAATCTTAGAAATCGTTGCATGTTGCGTTTATATTTTTGTTCGGTGTGAAATCAAATAAAAACATCAGAAATTATATTAAGTTTCAGGGTTTTTTTCATTCTAAACTGGGCAAAAATCTAATGGCTTTCAAGCTTCTGAATCTGGTGGGTAAATGCTGCCAGTAGATGGGGATGTTTCAAATAGACCTAGCTGGGGCTTCACTATCACTAGCTGCCAGTAGATGGCGATGTTTCAAATAGACCTAGCTGGGGCTTCACTATCACTAGCTGCCAGTAGATGGCGATGTTTCAAATAGACCTAGCTGGGGCTTCACTATCACTAGCTGCCAGTAGATGGGGATGTTTCAAATAGACCTAGCTGGGGCTTCACTATCACTAGCTGCCAGTAGATGGCGATGTTTCAAATAGACCTAGCTGGGGCTTCACTATCACTAGCTGCCAGTAGATGGGGATGTTTCAAATAGACCTAGCTGGGGCTTCACTATCACTAGCTGCCAGTAGATGGGGATGTTTCAAATAGACCTAGCTGGGGCTTCACTATCACTAGCTGCCAGTAGATGGGGATGTTTCAAATAGACCTAGCTGGGGCTTCACTATCACTAGCTGCCAGTAGATGGGGATGTTTCAAATAGACCTAGCTGGGGCTTCACTATCACTAGCTGCCAGTAGATGGCGATGTTTCAAATAGACCTAGCTGGGGCTTCACTATCACTAGCTGCCAGTAGATGGGGATGTTTCAAATAGACCTAGCTGGGGCTTCACTATCACTAGCTGCCAGTAGATGGGGATGTTTCAAATAGACCTAGCTGGGGCTTCACTATCACTAGCTGCCAGTAGATGGCGATGTTTCAAATAGACCTAGCTGGGGCTTCACTATCACTAGGGAGGCAGGCAGCCTAGTGGTTAAGATCATTGGGCCACTAACTGAAAGGTCGCTAGTTTGAATCCCCAAGCCGAAAAAGTGAAAAATCTGTTGATATACCCTTGAGCAAGACCCTTAACCCAAATTGCTCAGAATACGAGTGTCTGCTAAAATGTAAAACTAGAGAACAGCGAAGACATCAGATAGGCGTGAGCGTGAACAATGGCGGCAGCAGAAGGTTAGTCCCTGTATGGGATTGTTTTGAGCACATCGCTGGAAAGGACCATGTATTGTAGTGTGGAACAGGAATAAAGGGAAAACCAACCAACCTTAAAGAATCATACAAACAATTTGAGGATAAAGACAAGGTGAGACAGCCGCCAGATATTAGGAGCTGCAACGTCAGGACAACCAACTTTAGCAGTTTTCATAAAAGAGCAGAAACATGGCAACCCAATTCAAATCCGTTTAAAAAGAGAAGAAGCACTGGTTAATTTAATCATCCAGTCTGCGATGTGCCAGCCTTCAGAAAATTCTACTAAACACCAAATGTAAAACTCCTGGCGCTGCTAGAGTAAACGGGTTGATTGCTTTGCAAATGGATACATAAACCCAGAAAGTTAAGGAGATTCTGAAAGAGACATAAACAAATAACCCTGTGTGTAGACAGATGGTGCAAGAAAGGACTGACTGCTTTGTTCATGGGCATATCAGCATCCCCTTCAAACTAGGCACAGCATGTGTTGCTCACATTTAGCACACACCGGAAAGGTAATTCACTGCAGATTGGACGGATGGGACATACCAGAGGAGAAGATCCTACTCATCGTAACAGGGCGAACAGAGTCAAGGCTATCGAGCTATTGTAGAACCGGTCAAGAGAACACCAGTGACCAACAGCAACCAAAGCTGGCCACACTAGCTTTGAACGGCACTGCAAAAATTTCTAAAAATAGTGTTCCATAGTGTTCCCCAGCGTTACATAGTGTTCCATAGTGTTTGTTCCCCAGCATTACATAGTGTTCCATAGTGTTCCCCAGCGTTACATAGTGTTCCATAGTGTTCCCCAGCATTACATAGTGTTCCATAGTGTTCCCCAGCATTACATAGTGTTCCATAGTGTTCCCCAGCTTTACATAGTGTTCCATAGTGTTCCCCAGCGTTACATAGTGTTCCATAGTGTTAAATAGTGTCCGGTTGTATTATCCTTTAAATCCAAGTCACATTAAGATTGATTTATAATTTAAACATAATCAAACCTATGCTAGTTTCTCATAGAATAGGACCCATCACTTTATGTATTACTGCCCCCCAGTGGCAAGAAGTGATATCCTAAAAAACTGTAGCCCGACAACACATAAACGTCTCCTAGCCTCCCACGCGTAAGGCTACTTTCTGTCCTTAACACTACAACTAAAACTAAATAATATAAAAATAATTTTATAAAACTCAAACTACAAATAAAATTAGTAAATTAAGTCTGAAAACCAACTGAAACTAAACTGAATTTATAATAAAAATGTCAAAACGAATAGGAATAAAATGTATAGAAAAATCACAAAACTATAATAACCTTGATATCAAGAAATATTGTTAGATATCAAAAGGATAGGCCCTGGTATCTCTAGAAGGCGAGGCCATTCAGCAGCATCTGTTTATAGCTGTGTTACAGAGTCTTTATAGATAAATGGCAACAGAGATCACAGAGGTATCTATTCAACAGTAACCAACCAGGATATACAGTAAGTTACTGCTGGGTCGTATTCATTACAGCACACTGTAGCAAAACATTTTGGAACAGAAAACAAAAACTAGGACAAGTTCAGGTAGTTCCACCCTGTTTCAGTCAGTTTTATTACATTTGGAACCTAATGAATACAACCCGGAGCCTAATGAATGCAACCGTGTTGAGAAGGGCTGTCCTACTCTACGAGGTTGGGCAAAGACAACCTGCCACAGATTCAAGCTGTACTGTAGAGAGCTTTCAGAGTAGAAAATATACGTTGTCTTTCGACATTTTATAGCACTAGTCAATAGGCTATTCAGTGATTTCTGCAACAACAACAACGATTTGAATATGTAAGTAGTCGCCATTCTGCAGTTTTTAACCCTGCAGAATTTAATTAATCATAAAAATGTAACAAGAGCAATATTAACGTGTGAGAAGCACAATTACTAGTTAATAAGCCATTGTCAGTGATTCTGCTCCCGTTTCTGGCAGATGTGTTAGAACTACAGCAACAAGCAGGCTCCCACTGTTTGTTTCATCACAGTACACACAACAAGCAGGCTCCCACTGTTTGTTTCATCACAGTACACACAACAAGCAGGCTCCCACTGTTTGTTTCATCACAGTACACACAACAAGCAGGCTCCCACTGTTTGTTTCATCACAGTACACACAACAAGCAGGCTCCCACTGTTTGTTTCCCCACAGTACACACAACAAGCAGGCTCCCACTGTTTGTTTCATCACAGTACACACAACAAGCAGGCTCCCACTGTTTGTTTCCCCACAGTACACACAACAAGCAGGCTCCCACTGTTTGTTTCATCACAGTACACACAACAAGCAGGCTCCCACTGTTTGTTTCCCCACAGTACACACAACAAGCAGGCTCCCACTGTTTGTTTTCCCACAGTACACACAACAAGCAGGCTCCCACTGTTTGTTTCATCACAGTACACACAACAAGCAGGCTCCCACTGTTTGTTTCATCACAGTACACACAACAAGCAGGCTCCCACTGTTTGTTTCCCCACAGTACACACAACAAGCAGTCTCCCACTGTTTGTTTCCCCACAGTACACACAACAAGCAGGCTCCCACTGTTTGTTTCATCACAGTACACACAACAAGCAGGCTCCCACTGTTTGTTTCATCACAGTACACACAACAAGCAGGCTCCCACTGTTTGTTTCATCACAGTACACACAACAAGCAGGCTCCCACTGTTTGTTTCATCACAGTACACACAACAAGCAGGCTCCCACTGTTTGTTTCCCTACAGTACACACAACAAGCAGGCTCCCACTGTTTGTTTCCCCACAGTACACACAACAAGCAGGCTCCCACTGTTTGTTTCATCACAGTACACACAAGAAGCAGGCTCCCACTGTTTGTTTCATCACAGTACACACAACAAGCAGGATCCCACTGTTTGTTTCCCCACAGTACACACAACAAGCAGGCTCCCACTGTTTGTTTCATCACAGTACACACAACAAGCAGGCTCCCACTGTTTGTTTCATCACAGTACACACAACAAGCAGGCTCCCACTGTTTGTTTCCCCACAGTACACACAACAAGCAGGCTCCCACTGTTTGTTTCATCACAGTACATCACAGTACACAACAAGGCCACACATAAAGTATCATATTACTCTGCTTAACTCTCATTATTGTACCAATAAAGACGGTATTACAGAGCATCCAGTTAACTATCAGAGATCTAGGATCTGATCTGGCAGAATGGCACAATGCAGCCTCAGATGTTCTCCTGTGTGACAGCCTGGCAGTCCTTTGTACTTGGCTTTGAAGAGGATATGACTTCACTGTTTCATTCATTCACATCGAACAATGAAAGAATGCAGTTTAAATTAAAGCATACACAAACACACACACACACATAAATACACACACACACACACACACATAAATACACACTCTCCCTTTCTAGAGACACCCTTTATCCATTTCAAAGCATCAAATGCATTTCATTCCACAGAGGTAGGACCCTCCCACTAAACAGAAAGGCCATGTGAGAGTGTACATGTGTGCAAATGTGCAAGCTGTAATAATACAACTGACACACACACACACACACACACACACACACACACACACACACACACTCCAGTAGGAGGCCCCATCTGGTCCCAGCTGATTGGCTATTTACTGGAGAGTGTCTCTTACAGGGACCCTCACTGGGAGGAGTGGTTCATGGCTGTTCATTTCTCTGTGTTTTCACACAGTCAGGGACCCAGAGGGAGAGAGAGAGTGATGCAGCTTAAGCCCCACCCTCTTCAACATACTGTATATATCAGCTAATTGGCGAGGGCAGTAGAACAGTATGCAGCACCCGGCCTCACCCTACTCGAATCTGAAGTCAAATGTCTGTTTGCTGATGATCTGGTGCTTCTGTCCCCAACCAAGGAGGGCCTACAGAAGCACCTATATATTCTGTACAGATCCTTTCAGACCTGGGACCTGACAGTAAATCTTAGTAAGACAAAAAATAATGGTGTTCCATAAAAAGTCCAGCACACAAAACACTACACATACCTCAGCCTAAACATCAGGCCTAAACATCAGGCCTAAACATCAGGCCTAAACATCAGGCCTAAACATCAGGCCTAAACATCAGGCCTAAACATCAGGCCTAAACATCAGGCCTAAACATCAGGCCTAAACATCAGGCCTAAACATCAGGCCTGAACATCAGGCCTGAACATCAGGCCTAAACATCAGGCCTAAACATCAGGCCTAAACATCAGGCCTAAACATCAGGCCTAAACATCAGCGCCACAGGTAACTTCCACAAAGCTGTGAACGATCTGAGAGACAAGGCAAGAAGGGCCTTCCATGCCATCAAAAGGAACATAATTAGGATCTGGCTAAAAATACTTGAATCAGTTATAGAACCCATTGCCCTTTATGGTTGTGAGGTCTGGGGTCCGCTCACCAACCAGGACCTCACAAAATGGGACAAACATACAGATTTCTGCAGAAATATCCTCCATGTACAACGTAAAACAACAAATAATACACGCAGAGCAGAATTAGTCCGATACCGCTAATGATCAAAATCCAGAAAAGAGACGTTCAATTCTACAACCAATCAAGCTGGTCCTGAGGCTCTGTTCACAAACACAAACAGAGCCCCAGGACAGCTACACAATTAGACCCAACCAAAATCATGAGAAAACAAACAGATAATTACTTGACACATTGAAAATAATTAACCAAAAAACAGAGCAAACTAGAATTCTATTTGGCCCTAAACAGAGTACACAGTGGCCTGACCACGGTACCTGACCACGGTACCTGACCACGGTGACTGACCACGGTACCTGACCATGGTGACTGACCACGGTACCTGACCATGGTGACTGACCCAAAATTAGGGAAAGCTTTAACTATGTACATGTAACAGATGTGAAATGGCTAGATAGTTAGCGGTGGTGCGCGCTAATAGCGTTTCAATCGGTGACGTCACTCGCTCTGAGACTTTGAAGTAGTGGTTCCCCTTGCTCTGCAAGGGCCGTGGCTTTTGTAGAGCGATGGGTAACGATGCTTCGTGGGTGACTGTTGTTGATGTGTGCAGAAAGTCCCTGGTTCGAGCCCGGGTAGGGGCGAGGGAACAGATTAAAGTTATACTGTTACATACAGACTCAATGAGCATAACCTTGCTATTGAGAAAGGCCGCCGTAGGCAGACATGGCTCTCAAGAGAAGACAGGCTATGTGCACACTGCCCACAAAATGAGGTGGAAACTGAGCTGCACTTCCTAACCTCCTGCCAAATATATTACCATATTAGAGACACATATTTCCCTCAGATTACACAGATCCACAAAGAATTCGAAAACAAATCAAATGTCGATCAACTCCCATATCTACTGGGTGAAATACCACAGTGTGCCATCACAGCAGCAAGATTTGTAACCTGTTGTCACAAGAAAAAGGTAACCAGTGAAGAACAAAACACCACTGAAAATAAAACCCACATTTATGTTCATTTATTTTCCCTTGTGTACTATTTTGTAACTATTTGCACATCACTACAACACTGTATATTGACATAATGACATTTGAAATGTCTTTATTCTTTTGGAAACTTATATGAGTGAAATGTTTACTGTTCACTTTTTATTGTTTATTTCACTTTTGTATATTATCTATTTGACTTGCTATGGCAATGTAAACACATGTTTCCCATGCCAGTAAAGCCCTTTGAATTGAATGGAAATGGAATTGAAAGAGAAAGAGAGAGAGAGAACAAAAGCGTCCGGGAGATACTCAATCACACCCACCTAACCTGGAAGGAACCGCGGCGAGGAGAATGGGAGAGAAATGTCTGACAGGCTGAGGACTGAGGAGGAACGAACAAGAGCCTTGGACTTTGGCTCAAGCCTATAAGTGTTTAACGGTGTGAGTGGGACTCTTCATATGTGTCTGGTCTGACAGACCAGGGGTTTAATGATCACGCACACACGCACACACGCACACACGCACACACACACAGACCAAAGAACCTCCCACATTCCAGCGGCCCACTAAATATCTCTCCCGCTGTCACAAAGGATCAAAAGAGATCCCGCCGTCACACAATCAAAAGAGATTTACTGACAAATATTTAAAACTCCACACAACCTACTTGAGGGACACCATTGTTGACCTGTCTGCCACACTTTTAACAAGAGCCATGTCTCCAGACTAATTTCTAAAGACAAATTTAGAGAGTGTAGCGAGAGAGAAAGAGAGCAATGGAAACCGCGTCTCCACTCCAGCGGTATGCAAGACTAATGAGCAAGAAAACCTAGTGACACATCACACTCAGTTGGTTTAATGAAAACACAGGGCCAGGAATAGCCTCTCTGCAGTGTCTAGCCTCCACTGCTGTGTGCAAGCGATTTAGCTCCCTGACAAAAAGCGAGCAAATTTTGGCGGCCCCCAACCACCCACCACCTCGACAGCCCCATCAATGTCATAGGCAGCAGGCGGCTGTGGCAGCGCAGCGATGCTCACATCACGGAAACTGCTGTGCATCCCCAGCTCCGTACCCGCTACCCGCTCCACCTTGCCCCCGACCCCCTCTGCCTGTGGTGGGCCACGTGCCATCTCAGCTGGCTGGCAGAGCTCCATGGGCCATCTGGACACCAGCCAGCCAGGGCATGAATGTTTTATGAGGGGAGAGGAGAGGGGGAGGGAGGGAGGGGAGGAAGAGAGTGGGGAGGGATGGGAGGGAGGGAAGGAGAGGAGGAAGAGAGCGGGGAGGGATGGGAGGGGAGGAAGAGAGGGGGGAGGGATGAGAGGGAGGGAGGGAGGGGCGGAAGAGAGCGGGGAGGGATGGGAGGGAGGGAGGGAGGGAGGGAGGGAGGGAGGGAGGGAGGGAGGGAGGGAGGGAGGGAGGGAGGGAGGGAGGGAGGGAGGGAGGGAGGGAGGGAGGGGAGAAAGAGAGCAGGGAGGGATGGGAGGGAGGGAGGGAGGGAGGGAGGGAGGGAGGGAGGGAGGGAGGGAGGGAGGGAGGGAGGGAGGGAGGGAGGGAGGGAGGGAGGGAGGGAGGGAGGGAGGGAGGGAGGGAGGGAGGAAGAGTGGGGGGAGGGATGGGAGAGAAGGGTCACGTGTGCTGATTCTATACAGTATTGATAACTGATGAATATTAGGGCACTTCTAAAAACAGAACTGATGAGGAATTGATTGTGCTGACAGGCAGAGATCTACAGGAAAACATGACCTCAGAAATAGTAGCTGGTTTGCCAGCTGGGCAGAATGATGATGACATCATAGATACTGATCAGTCTTGTTCTGCATGAAATATGATGGAAGAAGAGGCTGCTGTCCATAGTCATGCTGTATCAACATATAAGCTATTAATACGGTAAGGAGTTCTGCTACTGGAAAGTTGGAGGGTAGACTATATGTTGTGCCATGTCAATATAACCTTAAAAACTGGGTTCAGCAACTAGGTTCAAAGTCTATTCACCATGTACACAGGATACAACAGTATGAATAAAAAACAGAGAACTACGATGAGAGTTAAAGAAACACGAGAATGGAAGTATATACAGGTCAGTGTTAGTACCTTACTCAATGTGCAGGGGTACTGGAGTGGTTATATATACAGGTCAGTGTTAGTACCGTTTTCAATGTTCAGGGGTACTGGAGTGGTTGCATATACAGGTCAGTGCCAGTACCTTATTCAATGTGCAGGGGTACTGGAGTGGTTGCATATACAGGTCAGTGCCAGTACCTTATTCAATGTCCAGGGGTACTGGAGTGGTTGTATATACAGGTCAGTGTCAGTACCTTTTTCAATGTGCAGGGGTACTGGAGTGGTTGTATATACAGGTCAGTGTTAGTACCTTATTCAATGTGCAGGGGTACTGGAGTGGTTATATATACAGGTCAGTACCAGTACCTTATTCAATGTCCAGGGGTACTGGAGTGGTTATATATACAGGTCAGTGTTAGTACCGTTTCCAATGTTCAGGGGTACTGGAGTGGTTATATATACAGGTCAGTGTTAGTACCGTTTTCAATGTTCAGGGGTACTGGAGTGGTTTTACAGTATATAGAGGTCAGGGCTGAAAAGTGACTGGTAGTAGGATATACATGTAAAACAGGGCTGAAATACTTATGGTAATACAATATACAGTGGCAAGAAAAAGTATGTGAACCCTTTGGAATTACCTGGATTTCTGCATAAATTGGTCATCAAATTTGATCGGATCTTCTTCTAAGTCACAACAATAGACAAACACAGTGCGCTTAAACTAGTAACACACAAATTATTGCATTTTTCTTGTCTATATTGAATACATCATTTAAACATTCACAGTGTAGGTTGGAAAAAGTATGTGAAACCCTGAAGCCAATGACTTCTCCAAAAGCTAATTGGAGTCAGCTAACCTGTCCAATCAATAAGAGGAGATTGGAGATGTTGGTTAGAGCTGCTTTGCCCTATAAAAAAACACTCACAAAATGTGAGTTTGCTGTTCACAAGAAGCATTGCCTGATGTGAACCATGACTCGAACAAAAGAGATCTCAGAAAATTCCTCCTGATCGTTGTGCAGGTCTGATCCGCAACTACAGAAAATGTTTGGTTGAGGTTATTGCTGCCAAAGGAGGGTCAACCAGTTATTAAATCCAAGGGTTCACATACTTTTCCCACCCTGCACTGTGAATGTTTACACGGTGTGTTCAATAAAGACATGAACAATTATAATTGTTTGTGTGTTATTAGTTTAAGCAGGCTGTGTTTGTCTATTGTTGTGACTTAACATTTGATCTGGTCTTCATCCATGACCAATTTATGCAGAAAAACAGATAATTCCAAAGGGTTCACATACTGTTTCTTGCCACTGTATTTAGTGATTTGGCTTGATCTGAATATGGGCGTTGGCTCGGCTAGAATTTACAGTGAATGCAATGTTGACGTCTCCTCTTTTAAAGTAAAGCAATGTGTTATACAACGCTTCAACAAGTAAGATCTTCTTATTGTGGCTTCCCAAATGACAGCATATTATTTCCTTAAATGTTGATAATGATATGGCTGGGACACCCGAACAGCAATATAGTGGTATTACATTGTGGTATTACGGGTCATGTGCTGAGCTGTGTGTCTGTCTCGCTACCTAGGAGACCTGCTGGGTAACTTTTATCCTAGGCCCAGGGAAACAACGTTGCTATAGTAATGCAATCTAAGTGGGATAACCATAGCAACCGGGGCTTTCACTAGTAGAGATATATATATTTTTTAAAGAGACAATATTGGAGAAGGGGGTGGGGTTGGAGGGATTCTGGATGGGGACAGAGATGGGGGGTGTGGTTTGGAGGGATTCTGGATGGGGGCAGGGGTGAGAGATAAGAGGGGGATGGAGGGAGGGAGGGGGTATTTATCTGGTCCGATCAAATACAGGGGTTACGTAGAGTGATGGAGGAGGTGGTGTAGTCATGGAGGGATGGAGGAGGTGATGTAGTCATGGAGGGACGGAGGAGGTGGTGTAGTCATGGAGGAGGTGGTGTAGTCATGGAGGAGGTGGTGTAGTCATGGAGGGATGGAGGAGGTGGTGTAGTCATGGAGGGATGGAGGAGGTGGTATAGTCATGGAGGAGGTGGTGTAGTCATGGAGGAGGTGGTGTAGTCATGGAGGGATGGAGGAGGTGGTGTAGTCATGGAGGGACGGAGGAGGTGGTGTAGTCATGGAGGGACGGAGGAGGTTGTGTAGTCATGGAGGGACGGAGGAGGTGGTGTAGTCATGGAGGAGGTGGTGTAGTCATGGAGGGACGGAGGAGGTGGTGTAGTCATGGAGGGATGGAGGAAGTGGTGTAGTCATGGAGGAGGTGGTGTAGTCATGGAGGGACGGAGGAGGTGGTGTAGTCATGGAGGAGGTGGTGTAGTCATGGAGGTACGGAGGAGGTGGTGTAGTCATGGAGGGACAGAGGAGGTGGTGAAGTCATGGAGGAGGTGGTGTAGTCATGGAGGAGGTGGTGTAGTCATGGAGGGATGGAGGAGGTGTTGTAGTCATGGAGGAGGTGGTGTAATCATGGAGGAGCTTGTGTAGTCATGGAGGGATGGAGGAGGTGGTGTAGTCATGGAGGGACGCAGGAGGTGGTGTAGTCATGGAGGGACGGAGGAGGTGGTGTAGTCATGGAGGGACAGAGGAGGTGGTGAAGTCATGGAGGAGGTGGTGTAGTCATGGAGGGATGGAGGAGGTGGTGTAGTCATGGAGGAGGTGGTGTAGTCATGGAGGGATGGAGGAGGTGATGTAGTCATGGAGGGATGGAGGAGGTGGTGTAGTCATGGAGGGATGGAGGAGGTGTTGTAGTCTTGGAGGAGGTGGTGTAGTCATGGAGGAGGTGGTGTAGTCATGGAGGGATGGAGGTGGTGGTGTAGTCATGGAGGGATGGAGGAGGTTGTGTAGTCATGGAGGAGGTGGTGTAGTCATGGAGGGACGGAGGAGGTGGTGTAGTCATGGAGGGATGGAGGTGTTGTAGTCATGGAGGAGGTGGTTTAGTCATGGAGGAGGTGGTGTAGTCATGGAGGGACGGAGGAGGAGGTGTAGTCATGGAGGAGGTGGTGTAGTCATGGAGGGATGGGGGAGGTGGTGTAGTCATGGAGGGACGGAGGAGGTGGTGTAGTCATGGAGGGACGGAGGAGGTGGTGTAGTCATGGAGGGACGGAGGAGGTGGTGTAGTCATGGAGGGACGAAGGAGGTGGTGTAGTCATGGAGGGACGGAGGAGGTGGTGTAGTCATGGAGGGACGGAGGAGGTGGTGTAGTCATGGAGGAGGTGGTGTAGTCATGGAGGGACGGAGGAGGTGGTGTAGTCATGGAGGGACAGAGGAGGTGGTGAAGTCATGGAGGAGGTGGTGTAGTCATGGAGGGATGGAGGAGGTGGTGTAGTCATGGAGGGATGGAGAAGGTGGTGTAGTCATGGAGGGACGGAGGAGGTGGTGTAGTCATGGAGGGACAGAGGAGGTGGTGTAGTCATGGAGGGACAGAGGAGGTGGTGTAGTCATGGAGGAGGTGGTGAAGTCATGGAGGGATGGAGGAGGTGGTGTAGTCATGGAGGAGGTGGTGTAGTCATGGAGGGACGGAGGAGGTGATGTAGTCATGGAGGGATGGAGGAGGTGGTGTAGTCATGGAGGGATGGAGGAAGTGGTGTAGTCATGGAGGAGGTGGTGTAGTCATGGAGGGATGAAGGAGGTTGTGAAGTCATGGAGGAGGTGGTGTAGTCATGGAGGAGGTGGTGTAGTCATGGAGGGATCGAGGAGGTGGTGTAGTCATGGAGGGATGGAGGAGGTGGTGTAGTCATGGAGGAGGTGGTGTAGTCATGGAGGAGGTGGTGTAGTCATGGAGGGATGGGGGAGGTGGTGTAGTCATGGAGGGATGGAGGAGGTGGTGTAGTCATGGAGGGACGGAGGAGGTGGTGTAGTCATGGAGGGACGGAGGAGGTGGTGTAGTCATGGAGGGACGGAGGAGGTGGTGTAGTCATGGAGGAGGTGGT